>NW_019192785.1:0-314 GCF_002260705.1 Seriola dumerili
TCCTTGCAGTTCCTCCAACCTTTTGAGGTTGAGGTAGCTTCTTCAGCACATCACTCCGTGGGACAGATGCCTCATCATTTTCCTTGAATGCAAAGGTGGGTTTCTTACTGCCAGTGGTCTATGCCAACCTACTGAGTCATATTGTTTCTTACACTTCCTACTGGCTAAACCTTTCTCTCTCCAGTTGCTGGGGGTAGGAATGTTGTTTCTTATTGCCAATTCTAATGACAGTTCACTGCATTTCTTTGGTGTAAGGCCATGGAACTGGTCTGTGAGCTTCTTGATATGGTCTGCTAGCTCCTTCTCCATCTCCC
>NW_019192786.1:0-538 GCF_002260705.1 Seriola dumerili
CTGAATCTGACCTGATGGTGAGCTGAATCTGACCTGATGAAGACCTGAACCTGACTGGATGCTGAGTTCATCGTGTGATGAAACTGTCCTGATGATGAACTTAAGCTGAGCTGATAGTGAGCTGCATGTGAGGTGGTGGTCAGCTTAAGCTTAGCTGATAGTGAGCTGAAGCTGAGCTGATGCTGAGCTGAAGCTGACCTGGTAGAGAGCTGAAGCCGACCTGACACTGAGCTGATGGTGAGGTTATTCTGACCTGATGGAAAGCTGATGGTGAGATGAGCTGACCGGATGATTAGCTGATGTGAGCTGAAACTGTAGCTGATGGTAAGCTGAAGCTGCTGTGATGTTGAGCTGATGGTGAGGTGATGGTGAGCTGAAACTGACCTGATGGTAAACTTAAGCTGAGCTGATGGTGAGCTGATGCTAAACTGATGGTGAGCTGATGGTGAGCTGAAGATAACCGGATGCTGAGCTGATGGTGAGCTGGAACTGACCTGATGGAGACCTGAAGCTGACAGGATACTGAGGTAATGGCGGG
>NW_019192787.1:0-171 GCF_002260705.1 Seriola dumerili
GAAGCTCAGTTAACTGACTGAGGACCATTTGGTCCTCTATGTAGGTCACTAGTTTTCTCCAGTAGTTACCTGATATGCGCAGGCTGGCACAGAGGAACCATTGACCGGATGCTGCGGTTTTTCGACTGCCACGGTGCTGAAAACCATCTTTTTCTGAGCAAGCTTGACGTC
>NW_019192788.1:0-119 GCF_002260705.1 Seriola dumerili
AGACAGGAGGTTACTGACTAGTTCACCAGCTACAGACAGTCAGTTACTGACTAGTTAACTAACCACAGTCAGTTAACCAGCTACAGTCTGTTAACTACAGACAGTCAGTTACTGACTGG
>NW_019192789.1:0-130 GCF_002260705.1 Seriola dumerili
TTCAATAGTGGGACAGAACTAAGACCTCATGGACTGACCTGGAACACACCTCAAAGTCTTTGAGAATGGACTTTGGGGTTGGGCCCATGAATCAGGTGTGAACAACCCCTGAACATGCAAAGCATCCACT
>NW_019192790.1:0-110 GCF_002260705.1 Seriola dumerili
AATGAGTGGGAGTTGAAAAAAAGGATTTAATATAAATATGATAAAATCATATTATAATTTAATATAATATTAAGTATCTTCACACAGTTTCCATTTTGAGTGCTTTGGTG
>NW_019192791.1:0-102 GCF_002260705.1 Seriola dumerili
AAAGACACTGAAAGAGGAAGAGCTTCTGTCAACATCTGTCAACACATAAAAAGCACAGAACTGTAAAACCTGGTGCTCAAAATTCCTGCAAGTGTGTGACAC
>NW_019192792.1:0-133 GCF_002260705.1 Seriola dumerili
TATTCGTTCTATCAACCACCTGAGCCACAGAGAGAAATTGTCAGTGTTGACCTTTATTGAACATTGTTTCCTGTTTCATCTGTTAACAAGACAATTCTACTCTGTGCATAGAAATAATTGCCACAGGGATAAT
>NW_019192793.1:0-152 GCF_002260705.1 Seriola dumerili
ACCCAGTTTCATGATTAACATAATGAGATTGACAAAATACTGTCACAGAAACAAGATCTCAGTCAGGACAACATCAGAATATTTACTTCAGTTTAAAGCTTTGAAGTCAAATCAAAGAGAGTGAACAAACGGCTCACCTGACAGAAAGAAGA
>NW_019192794.1:0-125 GCF_002260705.1 Seriola dumerili
TGTAAAATCTGTCTTTTTAGAGCTTCATGAATTATACTCAATATAATATATATAAAATATAATAATATAATATGTCACCACATCTAGGAGCTAAATAAAAAAGTTATTTCAGTGCCTGTGATTGG
>NW_019192795.1:0-172 GCF_002260705.1 Seriola dumerili
GAGTTTTCCTGATATCCCCTTCAATTACCTCCGATATGTTTTTTATATTATTAGGATTTCCCAATTGCTCTTTGTATGTTTGATTTTATTTATTCATTTATATGTATTTATTTGCATCCTGTGAACTACAATCGACCTGCTCCAAAATCTATTGGATGTAATCAAAAGATCT
>NW_019192796.1:0-112 GCF_002260705.1 Seriola dumerili
TAGAATTACCAGGTACCCTGACTTACTATTACAGGTCCAGAGGCAGATAGAAGTCCATTGGCATATTAGTCACGATGTTTCCAAGGTGCTACATCCTCCTGTCCCATCCAGT
>NW_019192797.1:0-121 GCF_002260705.1 Seriola dumerili
GCTCCTGAGGGAAATCTGTCTCTTTAGCTGCTAAATGCTTCGCTATATTCAGCAGCTGCTCTCGGACTAACTGCTGAGGAGATAGTGGACAGTATATATTCTATTAAATTGTGTTGTACTC
>NW_019192798.1:0-148 GCF_002260705.1 Seriola dumerili
CCCCCCGCGACCCTATTAGAGGATAAGCGGTAGAAAATGAATGAATGAAGCAGAGTGATACATGTAGTTAAAAGTCCCAGCGCTGTTATACTCTATATCCCACTCATGAAATGACTCTCATCCAATCAAATTACTTGGTTGGAACTAA
>NW_019192799.1:0-140 GCF_002260705.1 Seriola dumerili
CAAAGTGATAAGATTTCAAATTCACATCAACAATGAATTGTAGAAAACTTTCTCTAATGTGATGTTTGTCTTACTCGTGGTCAAATGGGAACCATCACTCGCACTGCTATTATGAGCCAGACATCATGACATGTCAGAAT
>NW_019192800.1:0-111 GCF_002260705.1 Seriola dumerili
ACTGACAGTTTCAACTGAAAGAAGGTGACCCTGGTACCTTTTCAAAAAGGCACCCTCTTAGGCCCTTGGGGACATAAATGCCCTCTATAAACAACTGCTCTAAAAGTATAT
>NW_019192801.1:0-100 GCF_002260705.1 Seriola dumerili
ACCACAGCAGGAGAACAGCAAAGTGAATTGTGACACAAAGGGATTGATTGCAGTGAATTGCCTTTAAAGAGAGTCCCGGTGTGTTTGTCCACGCCATTTC
>NW_019192802.1:0-1324 GCF_002260705.1 Seriola dumerili
TACACAAGAGACATTCTAATATTGTTTTTAAAATATTAAGAATTATTAGCGTTTATCTTATAAATAATTTATGTACATAAGACAATAAGTATTAAACTATTCAGGACATAAACACTATACATACATCCACAGTAACATACTGTGGATGTACAAACTTAAATACTTTAAATCTTTCAGAATTCATAGTTTTCTCGTTCAGTCTGAACTGTGCGTCTCTTTCTTGACTGTCTTGAGGTGGTGAAAGCTTCCTGTGTGTGTGTGAGGAGCTTCCCAAACCCACCAGCACAGAGGAAGCACATAGTGACAACCTCCTCTGTGCAGGTTGGTTTGGGACGCTCCTCCTCGTCTTGACGGCTAACTGAAGAGGGTGGTGCTGGGGTGGAGGTCTTCAGACTGGGTTTGGTGCCTGGAAGGCTGCTGAGAGTGGTTCAGTGCTCTGCTGCAGTGCTGGCTCTTCCTGGGATGATTGGTTGGTCCACGTCCACTCTCAGCTGCTCCAGGAGAGCTGAAGACACAGAACAAGTCCTGCCCTGTCAAATAGTCAAACAAGTAATGAATCATTTTGGATACAGTAATTCAACCCTTGCTTTGCAGGTAGCTATTTTTTTAATGTGGCTGATAATAATGGAATTATATTATAAACAATGGAATAATATTCAAGAAGGTTCCCATAATAAATGTAATCCACATACAGTATGTAATGTTAACTTTAGCTTGTCATCACTTTCTGTAACTAGAGGTACTTTTGTTGTCTTAGTGAGGGGATTACTTACATTGCTGAGTGAAAAATAGGCAACCACCCCTCTCCAGTTTGTCCTGTGGTCATCCATCCTTCTCGTCTGGTCCTGTCTGTCTTCTTCCACTTGTCGCTTCTTGTGTGGCTGTTGATGCAGTGTGTATCCTCCTGAAGCCTGGAGAACAGTTGCTTCTGCTGGATGCAGAGGTGCTCCATCCTTCAATCCAATGATAAGAGTATTAAGAAATATCAGTGACACTACTAAATGATATAACAAATAATATTAAGACTGACAGGAGACATTTGTTAATGTTGCCATTAAGCATCGACTTACCTTTGTTTGGTAAAGCATCTGCACCTTCTAAAGAAAAAATGAAAGTATAACAGAGTGAGTGAGAGAAATAATCTCTGAGCTATGAAATTAAAATTTCCAGGACACTTTACTTAATGTTGTTAATACTTGTTTACTTACCTCTGGGTATCTAGAGCTTAGTAAAAAAGAACAGATGTTTCAACAGTTTCTATGCCTTTGTATATTAGGCCATAGTAGGTCATTTTCTTTGCAAGTCTGATGCTCATACTTACCTT
>NW_019192803.1:0-123 GCF_002260705.1 Seriola dumerili
GTTAGAGAGAGGTGCTGCTGATTGCTCTAGGATAGGCCAGGTCATTAATATAGGCGATAAATAGAGTTGGACAGCAGCCCTGCCTCACTCCACGCTTCTGGGAGAAGAATTTTATCTGATGTC
>NW_019192804.1:0-312 GCF_002260705.1 Seriola dumerili
GCTGCCCCCGCGACCCGGATCCGGATAAGCGGGAGACAATGAGACGAGACGAGGTTGATTTAAAGTCCAGTAGGCCAAAGAGAGACAGACAATCCATTTTATACACACTGATTTCTGTTTTTACAAATTTTCATAAAAAAAAGATACCAGGACTTAAAAGTAAAAGTATTTTCTCTATAACTGAATTTTAAATCTGTTTTTCTATTGTCTTTTTGAAAAGATTTTTAATGTGTCTGAGTCTGAGCCTGGTCTGTGGAGAGACCAGGACGGATCTTTCAGAGAGTCTCAGGCTCATTTTCGTGGAAAATTACA
>NW_019192805.1:0-152 GCF_002260705.1 Seriola dumerili
TTGGGAAACCAGGATTCCTCACCACAAATAAAATGTTAATTGGATTTTAACCAAAGAACTATAATAATGGATAATTCATCATATAATGGTGTTTATTCTAATTTTACACTTTCACATACATTAGATTATGTGGATGCATTTTTCAGTGCAAG
>NW_019192806.1:0-187 GCF_002260705.1 Seriola dumerili
GGCAAATTAGAAGGAACTTTGAGAAAACTTTGAGAACCCGTTTAAAGGTTTATATTGGTTTAAAGGTTTTAAAAATGTTATTTTGTTCAATATAATACTGTAAAATGCTCATATTCTATTGTTCAGATGTTATAATACTGACTTGACAAAAAAAGGCATGTCATGTTAAATGTAATTGCACTTGGCA
>NW_019192807.1:0-123 GCF_002260705.1 Seriola dumerili
TGAGCTATTTGTGTGTTCTGCCCAACCGCTTACTGTAGCTACATCCTCCAGCAGCTATGAGAACATTAATTGTCCCTCTGCCACACCGTTTGTTTGGAGAAACATTCAGTTACAGTGCATGTA
>NW_019192808.1:0-110 GCF_002260705.1 Seriola dumerili
ACATTTTATATTGGTAATGAAATGATAAGACAACACTGGGAATCAAAGGGCGCATTATCAGCTAGTTGACATTGGTTACAAACTAGCTAAAATTAGTTAGCTAAACTGTA
>NW_019192809.1:0-110 GCF_002260705.1 Seriola dumerili
ATACCTGAAACATAATATACAATAATCTAATTATATTATAAAAAAAAAAACCTGTGATAATATTGTATGTCGCGGTTTTTGGACTGGACTGAATCGAAATATTAAATTTT
>NW_019192810.1:0-191 GCF_002260705.1 Seriola dumerili
AGTGTTTGTCAGTACGGTTTGTCATTTGCACTAATGATAATTTTCACTACAGATCAACATTAGATGTTACTCACCAGTCAACTCACCTACATCAATCCACATCTCTTTACTTGCCCAGAGTTGTCTTCCACAGTGGAAAAACACACCAGGAATCACCCGTGTTTTGCTTCTTTGCCGTTAAACATGGTTTC
>NW_019192811.1:0-251 GCF_002260705.1 Seriola dumerili
ATTAATGACCAATAACATTAGATCGTTTTCATTCACCTTGAAACCCAGGGGACATCAGACAGATTGTGGGGCTGTTGCAAACATAACATGTTGTAAGATATTTATTTTGTATCAATTAACTTTGACATCAAATCCTGTTCTCCTTCTTTATATTCATGTAAAGATATTTTGGTACAGCTGGTGTAACTGGTTAAAATGTGGCTCCACAAGTATCCCCATATTTTAGGATTGAAATAGGTAACAAGGATTTT
>NW_019192812.1:0-112 GCF_002260705.1 Seriola dumerili
AGCCATCTTCCCGCACATCTTTTCTATTAGCGACACAAGTCTCGACGTCAGCCAGAAGCCTGTCCTCGTCATTCACCCCGACAACATCAGTGTCCATCACAGTTTTACGCAA
>NW_019192813.1:0-126 GCF_002260705.1 Seriola dumerili
CCCCCCGCCCCTCCGCCCAGGCTGTCAAATCAAGCGCTTGTCTCGTCTGTTTTCGTGGCGTGCGCCGCAGACGTCTGCCGCAAGACAACCGCTCCTGTGTGTGTGTGTGTGTGTGTGTGTGTGTGT
>NW_019192814.1:0-117 GCF_002260705.1 Seriola dumerili
ACTTGGACATGATGTGATGCTGAAACAAGCCATGACCTTAAGACTTTTAGGGGAATCTGTTGAGTAGCTTCAGCTTTTTTTAATTTGGTGAAAGTTTTGCTTTTGCTACATAGCTAA
>NW_019192815.1:0-2047 GCF_002260705.1 Seriola dumerili
GTCATAAAGCACTGAAATGTGCTACCTGAAACGACAGCTTTAAATCCACATCGACACAGTGGCTCCTTTAACCCAGCTATCTTGACTCAATATCTGTTTTATGGCAACAATGAAAGGCTGCTGCTTCACAATGCTAGGCTCAGAAGGTGCTAATCCTGCAGCGTGACATTTGTTTGCACTGAGCAGTCTGGCTGGTGAAAAGTTGGCACTTTCCAATGATGAATGAAACTTAGTTTGTGGAAGTCAACTATTCCTCATAATGAGAAAATCTCATAGGTCAGGGTAGCATGCTCCCCAGAGTTTCATTTCTCTCAGGTTTGCTCTTTGAGAAGTTTTCCCTCAGCCACATTCATTGTGACGTGTTTGGTGTTGGAGGGACAGGAGTTAAAAAGTTCTTTTGTAATACTCCAGCTCAGCAGATGAGGGCAGAGTCTGATGCACAACGGACGGCATCTTTAGGTTGGCACTGAGCTGTATGTTGTCAACGCTAGAGTCTTTTACAAAATGGGGTGATTATCCCAGAGGCCGGAAGAAAATTACAATTGCTTGTGCAAATTTGCTGAATTCTTCTTTTTTTTAAATGAGGCAACAGCTCTGATTAAAATCCAATCAACAACAAAGCAGATTCCGCTGGGATATACTGTATACTGTAACTTAAACACACTGCATGCATAATAGCTATGTAAAGGCAACAAGTAGCTTAAATTTACTTAAGACCTCACCCTTGAAATCAACATCCTCAATGTCTTTTTTTCTCTTGTGAATGAAACCGTTAGTGTCTCTGATGCTTCTGTTGGCTCTTGTCAACTTTGATGATGGGAGCTGAGTGAAGATGCTGCCTCAGGAGCTTCGCCGGGTGAAAGAAATTATTCTTTTTTTCCTCACGCACAATATGTTCTGTGGCCATACACCCTGAGCCAAACATCATCTGCAGACTTATAATGTGTTGGCTTCTCATAGCTGCCTGGTTGGACTTGGAGGCATGCCGAAAGAGTAATCACACCAAGTAATGAGGAAATGCAGAAGTTTGGGAGAGGGAAAGCTGGTTGTTCATTTTTCAAAAGAATAAAACCCTCTAGATGTTGACCACGTTTGTCAGAGGAAGACCAAGTGTTCAAGAGATAGTGGGACAGAAGACAAGTGCAGATTGTTTTCTTGCCTCTGTGTCAGTCTCGATTGTTTTCAGGGTGAGCTGAGGTGAAATGCAAGAGAGGGGAACGATCTGGCCATGTGAACTGACTACAGTAGCACAAGAGATAATAGATTGATTGTATCAGCGTCTTTGAGTGTGCGTTTCTTAAAGGACAGCGAGTTGAGTTGTTAACGGCTGATGCCATACCAGTTTTGGATTAACCCCTCCTATCAAATATTATAATTATAATATAATAATATAATAATAATATCTTTCAACAGCCATTTTGAGGGTTGAAACATCCAGAGCATTAAATGATTCTCTTCTTCTAGACCTCTGTTCTTTACTGAACCTTACTGGCCGATAAAATGTCTTCACTGAAATCCCAGAGATGATATTAGGAAGATTCATAGTCCTCCATGTGAGACACATAAAAATTATATTTTCTCTCTGTCCTTTTGTTACCATTATGTCCACCAATACTACAGCTGTTACCATTATTACTACGACTTCTACTATGGCTAAAGGCTGAATCATTTTCAAACATCTAAAGTGCAGGACAAGAGTTGAAAGTCCCTATTAAATCAATTAAAAAAACTAAATTGAAATTGTATTTCAAAAGAGTGTAATCTTTACATTGTTAAGAAATTACTCAGCAACTGTTGATTTTTGTGGGCAATGATGTGACTAGCAAATTCACTCCGCTGTAGCTGTAGTTAATTTTGTTTTGAGCTTATTACCTTTAAAGCATGGTAATTCAAGAGCTCAAGGTCTCACAACTCTAGCTAGTCCTGGCAATATGCTATGCTAACATTGGGTCTAGTAACTAAAGTGAAGACAATGTTTGTGGGTGGTCAGTTATATATATATATAAATATATATATGTATAGTCATGCTTATATATATATATATATA
>NW_019192816.1:0-127 GCF_002260705.1 Seriola dumerili
ACAGAGTTACGGTAGGAGGGGAAACAAAGTCAATGGACCGGCTTGTGTGAAAGCCGCCCACTGTCTTCTCACCCCTCAAGAGCAGACGGCTGCTTCTGAGTTGATGTGGACCAAACACGCTGGATGT
>NW_019192817.1:0-923 GCF_002260705.1 Seriola dumerili
AGTAAGTCACACATCAAGTCTCACTTGAGTCAAGTCTGAATGAAGTTTTGAAGCAAATTTCAAGTCAGGCCTCAAGTATTTTGGCTCAGATGTCAAGTCTCAAGACCTTTAAGTCATTAGAGACAAGTGCAAGTTTAGTGTTTTGGTTTAAGTGTTAATTAAAATTTCAAGTCCTTTGAGTAAAGCTTCAAGTCATGTCTATTGTCCTTTGGGGCAAGTCCTAGGCAAGCAAGAACTATCAGAGTGGTATTAATTTTCTCATCTTACTCTGTCATAAAGTATGGAGTCATATGAGTGCCATAAAAAAGAATGAATCTATCAAAGAGTAAGAAAATAAATATGGAAATATAAAGAAGAATAAATAAAAGAATGAATAAGTAAATAAAAAAATATGGGAATATAATGACAAATAACCAAATATAAAACAATAATTATAAGCATGTTCATTTTTTTTTACATTTATCTGTTCATTTATTTCTGTATATATTCATTTACATATTTTTGAGGAAAATCTATTTATCTTTTGCATATAAATTACTCTATTTTTTTGTAGATTCAATTTTTTTATTTGATTGTTTTCATATAGTGTCATTTATTCACTTTTATCCTTTTATTTTTCTTTCTTTCCCCAGTTTTGTGCAGGAATTGACTGCTCAGCCTGGGCAGGAAGGCTCACCCAAAGCCAGTCAATGGAGAGCTTGACCCTCTACAGGAATAGCAAAAGCAAATTATTCTTTGTTAATTTCTCTTTATATATCCACATTCTTTTATTTACTTATTTATTCTTTTGTTTATTCCTCT
This sequence comes from Seriola dumerili, assembly GCF_002260705.1. NCBI lineage: Eukaryota > Metazoa > Chordata > Actinopteri > Carangiformes > Carangidae > Seriola > Seriola dumerili. The sequence continues at coordinate 802 of NW_019192817.1, forward strand.
TTGCAGTTCCACATTTATTTCATTATTCTTTTGCAGATTTATTCTTTATTATGGCACTCCTATAACTCCACAGAACCAAAAATCCATGTTTCCCAAAATATCAAACTATTACTTTCATAGAC
>NW_019192818.1:0-375 GCF_002260705.1 Seriola dumerili
CCCGTGGTTACCATCATACATCCCAGTGTTGTAATGAGTGAACATGTGTTTTTATTGATGAACATGAGATTTATTCAATAAAAGGTTTCAGACCGCTGAGTGTTTGGTTCAGAGTGGAATGTAATGAAGCTAAACTCTCTATAATAACAATAATAACAATAATAATATTATTAACATTAACAACAATAACAATAATACTAACAACAATAATATTAACAATAATGATAATACTCTACATGAGAATACAGTAACAGGACTATAGTGGTAGAGAAGGTCTGAACTGAAGAGCTTCCTCCATGTGCAGTTTAATGAATAAATGAATGATGAACAGTCTCCTTCATTAAAGTTTGATTTTGAAAGGTCAGACTCTACATC
>NW_019192819.1:0-103 GCF_002260705.1 Seriola dumerili
CTTTGGTAAAGGAAGCTCCAGTGTTTCCTAAAGGAGATATGATAGGAAGCAGTGGTCCAGCTTCACTGGAACATACAATGAATGAGCACAGGAAGATTATCAT
>NW_019192820.1:0-101 GCF_002260705.1 Seriola dumerili
AATGATCATTATTTAGCTTACGAGGTAGAAGTTCCCGACGTAGCTCAAGCCAATATTTTCACGGATGCTGAAAAGCTTGTTGATTATACCCCATACTACTA
>NW_019192821.1:0-127 GCF_002260705.1 Seriola dumerili
TCATATCCAGTCAGAGCACAACAGCAGTGTTTGATTTGAAACTACCCTATGGAAATTCATGCACTGCATCAGTGAGTGTACTCAGTGTAAACACCAGAAGAAGAAGAACTGCCTTGGTTTTAAGGCA
>NW_019192822.1:0-100 GCF_002260705.1 Seriola dumerili
AATTCCAGTGTTTGTAGTTGTAAATCAAACTTTGTAAACTTGTAAAATAAATCTGCTTGACAAATGCAAGTTTGCGTATGTGAAACAATTGCACTTGTGT
>NW_019192823.1:0-119 GCF_002260705.1 Seriola dumerili
GATGGGAATTCTGGCTCTTTGTGGAGAGCCGGCTCTTTTTAGTGAGCCAAGCCAAAAAGAGCCGGCTCTCCACAAAGAGCCTCTTTCGGCTCCCAAGTGGCTCCTCAGATTTTTTGTTA
>NW_019192824.1:0-194 GCF_002260705.1 Seriola dumerili
TCTTGCATTTATGAAGTTGTGAGTTCAAGTCCCCCCTTGAAACTGTGTAGTTTGGACTCTTAACTTTTTTTCCTATCTATGCAATGATGTTTTTTCACATTTTTATGTCTTATTATACCATGACATTTTTTGACAATTTATGCCTTACTATACTTTGACCATTTTGTTCCTGACGATTCTTTAATCTTTTCATA
>NW_019192825.1:0-152 GCF_002260705.1 Seriola dumerili
TATGACTTTTTATGTCTTATTATACTATGATGTTTTTATACCTTATTAAAGTATGATGTTTTTATGATTTTTTTATGCCTAATGGAAGTATGATGTTTTTATGACTTTTTAATCCTTACTATACGATTACTTTTTATGCCTTACTATACTAA
>NW_019192826.1:0-180 GCF_002260705.1 Seriola dumerili
GTGTGTGTGTGTGTGTGTGTGTGTGTCTGTGTGTATTTGGGAAGCCTTCTAATTGAGGACACGTGTTGATAGATTAATCAAAGCAATAATTCATCTGGATGTGGTGAATAAAACATGAATGAAGGTCAATATATTATTCAGCTGCTGTTGCGGATTATTGAACCACACACACACACACAC
>NW_019192827.1:0-274 GCF_002260705.1 Seriola dumerili
TGGATTTGCAAAGTAACAGTTCTGTAATTTAGCCTGAAAGATAATGACATTTGTAGTATTGAGGAATCTGAGAGAAAACTAAGTCAAGAGCCCATGGTTCAGGATTTCTGAGCAAAATCTGATTGTAGAGGTTCAGACCGTGTGTTATTGATCAGAAAATTTGAAATGACACCAAGGATCATTATAAGAATTTATTTTATTTATTGTCCTGTTTTGATCTCTGTAAAAATCATCCGCTATGATTCATATTTAGTTTAACATGGTTTTCACACAT
>NW_019192828.1:0-127 GCF_002260705.1 Seriola dumerili
AGAACAGTATAGTAGAGAACAATAGAGTACAGTAGAGTACAGTAAAGTAGAGAACAGTAAAGAAGAGAACAGTAGATTACAGTAAAGTAGAACAGTAGAGTACAGTAGAGTACAGTAGAGTACAGTA
>NW_019192829.1:0-102 GCF_002260705.1 Seriola dumerili
TTCGCTTCTTCATTTGATGCTTTCTTTATTTCTCACCGTATGGGTATTCCATATGGGTGGGATTCTTCTGGCAGGTGTCAGGTGTTGCTAGACGGAAGGAGC
>NW_019192830.1:0-127 GCF_002260705.1 Seriola dumerili
CAGCGGGAGCTTCCTGCTTCATAGTGACGTGTCCCGCTAAAAGTTTTGAAAAGTCTGGCAATGTTTGCTCTGTCCTCCGCGACTCCCCCGAACAGTTCACTGACCCACGCTGTGCGACATGGATCTA
>NW_019192831.1:0-112 GCF_002260705.1 Seriola dumerili
CATTGAAAACTATATGCAACATCCACCATTAGGAGACATTATCAGAAAATGTAGATCCAGGTTGTTGTGGCACAAGAACCTTGAACATCAACAGCTGTTAACACATCTGGAT
>NW_019192832.1:0-518 GCF_002260705.1 Seriola dumerili
GGCAGACGGAGTGGAAGAACCAGGAGATGGAGACAGCCCTTCGCTGCATGGTCTCCCGGAATCCATCCTTCTGGTCGCAGCAGCTCCAATGGGTGGAGTAGGCCCACAACTCCCTCACCAGCTCTGCCACAGGCCTCTCGCTCTGCCTCGGGCCTCTCGCCCTTCCAGCTACCAGCCCCCACTCTTCCCGGCCTTGGAGAAGGACGTTTCCTATCGGTCTGTCCAAGCCTTCGTCCAGTATCTGGTCGATTGGGAGGGCTACGGTCCGGAGGAGAGGTCTTGGATTCCTGCTTGCCACATCGTCGACCCTGACCTCATCACCGACTTTCACCTTCATCACCCGGACCAGCCCTCCAACACCGCTGCACCACCTAGGGGTCCCCATCCGACGGTCCACACCTCCTCACTGCCTGTTCCCACTGACATGGATCTCCCTGCAGAGGGGCTGTCTGATGATGAGGGTTCCCTCTCCCCGCCCACCCAGCTGAGGAGATGGACTGGTCTGACTCCCAGGAGTT
>NW_019192833.1:0-103 GCF_002260705.1 Seriola dumerili
ATGGTTTCTTATGATCCAGTCTAGATTCTTTGTAGTGATTATAAAAAACAATAGCGAATGAATCACTGAAGGTAAAACCCAGAGTTAAGGAAAGTTTTGTTTC
>NW_019192834.1:0-148 GCF_002260705.1 Seriola dumerili
GACAATGCAGTGCACTTTTCTAAATGTGTCTTGCAGAATAATATATAAAAAAAAAAGAAGGAAGCCTGTGTCTTTTATTGATCCTGTTGTTGTTGTTGTTGTTGTTGTAGTAGCCTGATGTTAAAATCTCTCTTCCACACACTGACCT
>NW_019192835.1:0-344 GCF_002260705.1 Seriola dumerili
TACTGTCAGCATCCTTTACACAAGGTAACACACACTACACTATTATCATTATTACAGTCAAAGAACTGGCGTGTAATCCATTTCTTCTTCTGTAATCCAAACCCATTTCCTCTTTTTGTTTTGGTAATAAAAAACAGAGCAGGACAACTGCTGTTTTTTATTATCAAAACAAAAGAAGAGGAAACGGGTGGTTTTGCGTTATTTCTTTCCCTGTTTTTAAATCCTCAGCACCAAGTATGTGCAATGTAAAAGACAACTGTAAACTATAATGCAATACTATAGCAGCGTTACCTTCTGAAAAACAAATAATAATGGGAAATAAATAATTAATGGAAAATAAATAA
>NW_019192836.1:0-140 GCF_002260705.1 Seriola dumerili
GGTTAACAAACAAGGAAAACAGTTTTACAATTGTACAGGTACTTTCTTAAAATGGTACTTTGTTAGACATCATAGTCTTCCCACTCTTCAGATTTTTATTTATCATAACATTATTTGAATGTACTTGCAGGGGATGAACA
>NW_019192837.1:0-184 GCF_002260705.1 Seriola dumerili
AATACATATAATCTATATATGCAGTATAAATTGGTCCAATCTTACTTTAACAGTCTTTTAATAAAGTAAACATTTAAAATGTCCACTGCATCAATGTCAATTTAATTTTGATAACACCAAAATATGCAAAGTTTCTTACTGGTTCCAATCACATTTAATAGTGGAATAAAGCACAACAATGGAG
>NW_019192838.1:0-115 GCF_002260705.1 Seriola dumerili
GTGGGAAAGAAGTCCTGCCAGCCGAGCATCTGCGCCCACACCGTACGCACCCTAACCACTCAGCCCCCCCTCCCCTCCCCACCCCACCCACCGCTCCTGTTCTGCGTCTCTCTGT
>NW_019192839.1:0-117 GCF_002260705.1 Seriola dumerili
TATGACTTTTTATGCCTTACTATACTATGACCTTTTCATTCCTTACTATACTATGACTTTTTTTATGACTTTTAATGCTATACTATTCTATGACTTTTTTATGACTTTTTATGCCTT
>NW_019192840.1:0-152 GCF_002260705.1 Seriola dumerili
GGGGAACACTCACCTGGGCTTCACTGAGGCACACCTGAGTGATCAGCTGACGCCTGTTTGGTGCCTCATTAGTTATTTTGCTCAACAAGGTTAAACTCATGACTCCAACAGGGAGACTGTAGCACTGTGACGTGTTTCCTCATACAATCAAA
>NW_019192841.1:0-149 GCF_002260705.1 Seriola dumerili
AAACTGGCAAAGTGAAAAGGGACACACCGGGCATAAATATTGTGGGGATAACGAGACACAGATGACACACATCAGGGAAAAAGCAGGTAATCACCCAGGAGGAAGTAAATACACAAGAGGGAAACTACCAAAATAAAACAGGAAATGAC
>NW_019192842.1:0-113 GCF_002260705.1 Seriola dumerili
TCATGATAAAAACAAGCCTTTAATCTGTGTCAAATGAAAAGGTTAATAAGAGATGTTAGGGAACTGGAGGCATATAAAACAACTTGGCCAAGGGTAAGGTCAAGCTTTCTGTC
>NW_019192843.1:0-104 GCF_002260705.1 Seriola dumerili
TGACTGCAAACTTAAACAAATCAGAATTAAACAACCTTTGCAGTCCATCAGGTTTTTGTTGAGATATTTCATACAAAATTAATTCGAGGACAGAATTGAAGAGT
>NW_019192844.1:0-1458 GCF_002260705.1 Seriola dumerili
CTAACCCTAACCCTAACCCTAATTAGGGTCCGAGCGTGGTTGTATATCTGGAAGTTGGGTTTTTATGGTGATTTTGTTTTTTTCCCTTTTTTGACCCATTTCCAGGGGTCCTAGTATTTCTCCGGTTACAGCTCCGAAATCCTTGGATTTTTCTGTTTATTTTAAAAAAAAACATCTGCTCTCTACGACCCTTCCTTAAGAAGTTGAAAAAATTGCAGTGGCACAGAAAATTAAAGGGGGCGCTGGACTTTTTACCGAGACCCAACATTTCCTCAAAGTCCAACATTTCCTTTTAACTCCCTCACTTCCTAAGGAACATTATTTCTGTATAACACCATAACTCTGCTAACTTCACCTTCTCTGACCAATCACAGTCAAGCCCTTCTTCTCCATATAGGAACCTTATTTCTGTATAACACACTAACTCTGCTAACTTCACCTTCTCTGACCAATCACAGTCAAGCCCTTCTTCTCCGTTTAGGGAAAGTTTCCCAAATGGCAGTGGAATTCCATTCATTTGTACTGCCATTGTCAAAAATATTCCACGATGTCAATGTGGCTGACATTTGGCATACATTGAATGGGGACATTAGAGAAGATTTTTGACAAAAGGGAAGAAGTTGTACTGACGGTCAAAATCCTACGGAGGGCATACTTCTACCATTTGTCACTCGGTAAAATTATTGACGAATGGGAACAATTTCCTCAAACGTCCAAAACAGAATATTATTGACAGGGGGGACAATGAAGGCTGCTAAGGACACTTTGGCTTATTATTGACATTTGGGAAAAACTATGTGTAGTTTTTCATAAAATTACATATTTAAGCTACAGAAGTCACTGGATTCTGGCATTCATCGTTGGATATGTGTATTCATGCTTGATTAACACGGAAAAGCCTCTATTACGTGTTCAGAAATATGAAAATACCTGCTAAAAGCATACTTTGTCATCTGTCATGTCTATCCACATACATTTACATGGGGTCCATGTGTTCCCAATTGTCAAAGTCCAAATTTTGACATTTGCCATACATTACAATGGGCTGTGAGTGCTCCCGATTGTCAGGCACCCAAGCCCAGGGAGAGAGCCTTTTTTGGGCTGTTGAGTTGACATTTGGGCCAAATGAAAGCCCATTCAAATGTATGGCAAATGTCAAAATTCACACTTTGTCATTTTGACAATTGGGAACATTTTTTCCCCATACAAATGTATGACAAATGGCAAAATTTGGACTTTGTCATTTTTCATGTCAACCCATATACATTTACATGGGGTCCTTGTGTTCCCAATTGTCATAATGACAAAGTCCAAATTTTGACATTTGCCATACATTACAATGGGCTGTGAGTGGTCCCAATTGTCAGGCACCCAAGCCCAGGGAGAGAGCCTCTTTTGGGCTGTTGAGTTGACATTTGGGCCAAATGAAAGCCCATTCAAATGTATGGCAAATGTCAA
>NW_019192844.1:1483-14236 GCF_002260705.1 Seriola dumerili
GTAATAATATTGTATAAGGAGGGCAGCTTTCCTCATATGACAGCTCCTCTTTTTTATTATAATTAGCCACACACAACACAACACACAACACACACACCAACACACACACACACACACACACAGAGCGGCCTGACTGCGGCCGTATCACATCTCCATCCACATCTCTGAAAGATAATGGCGCAACATTAAGCATATTGCATGCTAAGAACATCGTGCATTGATATATGTCGCGAGAATAGGATAACGCCGATACTTACCGACATCGACACACTAACGGAATCGCAGTATAAGTGAGCACCATTCTAGTAACTGGAAAGTCTCTCGTCATGTCTCAGATGCATTACATCATGCCAGCCTCTCAGTTCTGCATCCACGCCCCCTTTAACTCTATCTCTGCTCATCCACTTGGACAGCGGACGATTCTTTTTTTTTTCTTTTTAGCTCCTGCAGAGCTCACAATGTCAACACAACACACAACCACACACACACACACAAACCACATGAACATGAAATGCACAGGTTAATGTACCACCAGGTCCATCCACACCAGGAAGCTCCTACTGCCTCCAATATCACCCAACCAGTCCAGAGTTGGAGGATGAGAAGAGAGGGACCCGCAGAAGAAAAATCACTTGAGCCTGCAGGAATAGGGCCAAGCTAGGTCACCCGCAATACCGGCCGCAACAGTGTGATCATACTCACATTAAATTTTCCTATACTCATATATCCATTTACTATCAAGGAGAGGCTTGGCAGCGTCAATGGACAACGCAGTCTCATGTAGCTACAGCTCCATCAAAGCGGACAATCCTACGGAGCTTCTTCAGACGGGCGAAAATCATAAAGCACTATTCGTAATCTCATCAGCGTGTAGCATAGTTTCGGAGAACCATATGCGCGCTTGGCGCAATTACGCGACCCATTACTCTTGATTTAAGCCTTGTCAATTCTTCCCACAGCAGGCGTGTGTTCCGAATAGTGTGAGAGCCGGCTGGTCCCGGCCGCTGGCATTGATCCAAAAACAAGAGCGGAATAATCGCCGAATTAGCGCGTCTGGGGTATGACATGATTTCCGGGCTACACGACAACCACACACACACACACACCACGGAGAGGAGAGAGGAGAGGAGAGAACGCGCGCACACGGTGAAGAAATGCATAGCTTAGCATGTACAATTTGCTTTGATAAGTCCGGATGGAAAAGGACCATTTGGTGTGCTGCACACCATGTGGATACAGTAGCTTCGCGCCTGTCTAGCCTCGAGGGGAGCGTGCGGAGTCTTAAAGTTGCAGCTGAGTTGCAATTCTCCTGCTCCATGTGTTGTGTTGGGACCTAGGTAATAATAATGCAATGATAATTAAATAATTATTTAATATGTAGAATTATTCTGAAAGGAATTATCAATTTTGAAGTACAAACATTTAAAAGGAGCAGTAATTTTAAAAGAAACCGAAAATAAGGGATTAAAGGAAAAACAGGGAGTAGTATTGTCCACAAAAGGAAGATTCCCCAACAAAAACAACAAAATAAAATGTCTCCTAGTCTTAAAGAGAAAAATATCATTATTTCCGTCCATTTTAGGTGGAAGGTTATTTTGTTCCATTCATAAATTGGTTTTTCCGGAGGTTCAGAATGCCACCATTGAGTCTGTGTTCACCTCTCCTGACAAAAAATGGTCCTCTGCAGGTGAAGTGCTAATTGTATATTGTTCTGGGATGTTGCAGTGACCTGTGATTTAGTTTTTGTCCAGAGATGTTTGGAAAATAGAGAAAATCATCCTCATAAAGTAGCTTTTTTTTAACCAATATTTTATATCAAGGATATAATAAAGAATTGAGTGAATAATCATTTTTTTTTTTAAAAGATTTCTTAAAGAGTAGTGCTAGAATATATAATATAATGGCAAAAGTTTTTGAGAACTTCAAAATAAATTGAATGGTTAGTTACAGTAGTTAAAAGAAAAAAGAAAGTGTTATGATATAAAAAGAATTAGAAAAAACTATAACCTGGGTAAAGATTATACTGGTTTAAAAGTAAGTATTTGGTATTGTATCAGATGGTAGCCTCCGTGTAATTATAATGTGATTTTAGACAAACCGGAACCATTTTTTGACACGTTCCTGCTGTATATTTCTGGACAAATTGCCATACTATTTGAATGGGTTTCGAGAATGTAAGGCTAATTGTCAGGGGACAATTGCCTTACATTTACTAAATTGTGGCAAATGGAAACTTTCATTATTGCATATTATGGTGAGTTGACAAACGAATGGAGAGAGCTAATTTTGCCAAATGAGGGTTTGACAAACTGGAAACTTATTAAATGCCAAATAATGGGGATATTTGTCTTGGTGACAATATCTGGGAAGAAGTATTTTGACAATTCGAATACTTTTTTAACCCAATTTGTCAAAAATTGACAAATGCGGAACAAAATGGGCTTTTTTTGGCAAAATCTGAAATTTTGCCAAATGGGAACATGGTGTTCCCATTTGTCAAAAAAGTTCCCAATCGTCCGTAAATTTGCTACACCTGTGGGACGAAAACGGGGAGGTGGTTTGTCGGGACAAATGATACAATGGCCCGAAACTTTTGAAAAAATCGCAGCGCGGGCCCCGGGGGCCCCCGGGGCCGCTGGCTTCGGACCGGGGCAATCCGGCCCGCGCCCCGCTCGCCGCCGGCGTCCGGGAACGGGGCCCCCCGGGGGCCTCGGTTCGGCCGTTAGCGAATTATGGACAAAGGGACAATATTTTCCCCTAACGGTCGACATGGGCGCGTATTGGCCTGTGTTATAAAATGGTTGCATTCGCGTTATAGAAATAGACGTACATCGCTTTATTAGAAGCACTTATGGTATTGCTGTATATGAAGATCCGATAAACTCTGCTTAATGCGTGTCACTATAAAATATACTACCAATCACAAGTGCAACGCCAGTGTCTTGACTCCGTATAGGCGAACATTATTTCTCTGTTCATTAAAACCCAACTCTGCTAACATGTAACACCTTTTCTTCCCTTAATCAGCTTTGAACCTGTTCTTACTTTTACCTATTTTGATCTTACATATCCAAGGAGACAACGAAGGCAAGTGTCTGGTTTTGCCCAAAATTGCTCGCTTTGGTGTAAAATTCCTAACTGTAGTCACATCCAACCCCAAGACCCAATTAAGCACCAAGTTGTTATCCCCGTAATATTTTATCTTGTGTAACAGTCTATAGTTGGCTGTTTGCCCATGTCTGTCTTGGAAATCTTTACACATCTTGTCTATTGTTAACTCAGCTAAGTCTTAGCTCACAACATACAACTTAAGCCCAACTATGCCTTGGATTTTTGCCATCAAGTGGGTCTTTGGATCCTTGGGCCATGAACCACTGTTGTGATTTGTGCAGCCCAAGTTGGATGTTGACATCATTGACATAATGTTGCTTTGCCACTATCATCATCGTCGCATGCCAACAGTGTTCTGGAGTTTTTTTCCCTTCTGTATCTGCTTGTTTTCCTTGTGCCCGCCCCTCTCCTCTCTTCTGTAACTGTGTGTGTATGATGTGGGCATCGGTTTTCCTACTTTCTGAACTCCGAGGCAATTAATTAACACACCTGCTCACCTCATTAACTCCCATTCCAGCCATGCTTCCACTTCATTGCAGATTGTTTCCATCTTGCTTAGAGATGGACTTGTTCCGGCCATTTTAAGTCGTTTGTTGTTACCTTTCTGTGCCTTTGTTAAAAATATCGTGTTTTCACTCTGCCATTCCGAAAAATTGGCAGTGGAATAACGCAGCCTCGCCTTCACCACCACCACTGTCAAACCGCTCAGGCCTTGACCTCTGATTTTCATCTGTACCCGGTCTTCCACTTATTCGCCTGCTTTCAACCCATCTCTCAATCAGCATCAGGCTTTGGTGTGTATATCTGGAAGTTGGGTTTTTCAGTGGTTTTGTTTTTCCCTTTTTGGACCGCCATTTTCAAGGGGTTCTAGTTACATCTCTTGACTCTCTATGACCTTTCTTATCAAAACGTTGAAAAAAATTGCAAGTGGCATAGCAGAAAATTAAGGGGGTGCTGGACATTTTTACCAAGACCTCAACATTTCCTCAAAGTCCACATTTACTTTTAACTAACCTCCACCTTGCTAAACCTTAGTAAATTGTTGTTCTGACCAATCACGCAAGCCTCTTCTTCTCGCAATTAGGAACTAATTTTCTGTATAAACTCCTGACTCTTCCTATAACATCACCTTCTTCCGATCCAATCACAGTCAAAAGCCCTTTCTTCTCCAGTAACGGAACACTATTTCTGTATAAACACCATAATTTCCTGCTGAACTTCCTACAATCTGTTTTAAGCATGGCTCACATGACGATATTAGATAATATGAAAAATAATCTAACGGTTCTCTAAATCAATTGCAATTATTAGTTATAGTACTTTGCGAACTCTCTGATCAATCACAGTCAAGCCATTCTTCTCAGCTATTAGGAAGCGATATTCTTCTGCATATAACAACCATTAAACTCTGCTTTAACTTCACCTTGCTCTCTGACCTAATCAAACCATGTCGTAAGCCCTTTCGTTCTTCCCGTATAGGAACAATTTATTTTACTGTTAAGTAAAAGACCATATACTCTGCTAACTTCACCCTTCTCTGACCCAATTCACAGTCAAGCCCTCTCTTCTCCGTTAAATTTATGGAAACGATTATTTGCTGCTATAAAACCCTAACTCTGCGTAACATACACCGCCCTTTTCTGCCCCAATAGTTTGACAACCTGTCTTACATTTACTAAATATTTTGAAAAACATGTACCAAATATCCAAGGAACGAAGCAATTGTGTGGTTTTGCCCAAAATTATGCTTTGTGTAATAATTTAACTTCCGTAACTGCCCTAGTTCAACAGTCCACCCAACCCAAGACCCAATATTATCATTTTATCCCGCATATTGTATGCTGTGTAAGTCATATGCTGTTCCCCGTGTTGTTCAATTGAGAGATTTTCAATCTTGTCTTTATGTTAACTCGAGCTAACTCTTTAGTCAACATACAACTTAAGCCCCAATTTGCCTTGACTTTGTCTGGCGAATCAAAGTGGTTCTTTGGATGCCTTGGGGCTTAACCACTTGTGATTTGTTCAGCCTTCAAGTTGGATGTTCCAGTTCATTGACATAATGTGCTTTGCCCACCCATCTATCATGTTCGCGCGATGCCAACAGATTGTTCTGAGAGGTTTTTTTTCCCTTCTGTTTGCTTGTTTCTCTTGTCGCCGCCCCTCTCCTGGCTTGTGCTGTGTGTTGTATGTATTGGGCATGGGTTTACTCTTTCTGACTCCCGGCATTATTCCCACACCTGCTAAACCCATAACTCATCAGCCCATGCTCCACTCATTGCCAGATTGTTCCATCTTTCTTATCAGTGGAACTTGTTCTCGGTCCATTTAGTCATTTGTTGTTCCTTTCTGTGCCTTTTTACATAGAAATAATCCCGTTTCCTCTGTATCCGATGAATGGCAGTGATTGAAAGCGCAGCACTCCGGCCATTCACCACCAAACCCACTGTCAAACCCTCAGCCTTGACCTCTGATTTTCATCTGCTACCGCCGATAAGGGTCTCCACTTTATTCCCTGCTATCAACCCCTTTCTCAATCAGCAATCAGTTTGTGGTTGTATGATCTGGAAGTTGAAGCGGTTTCAGTGGTTTTGTCTTTTTCCCCTTTTTATGGAACCCGATTTCAAGGGGTTCTAGTTACAATCTGCCTCTCTATGACCGTTTCTTCAAAAGTTGAAAAATGTGCAAGTGCACAGAAAATGTAAGGGCTCTGGTTTGCTGGACTCCTTTTTTACCAAGACCCAACATTCCTCAAAGTCTCAACATTTACTTTTAGACTTTACCTCGACTTGCTAACCCTTAGAATTGTTAGTTCTGACAAATCACAGGCAAATGCCTCCTTCTTCTCGCATGTAAGGAGGACAATTATTTCCTGTTATAACATCCTGACTTTCCTAACATCACCTTCTCCTGACCAATCACAGTCAAGCCCTTCTTCTCCGTATAGAACCATTATTTCTGCATAAAACACCCTAACTCTTGCGTTAATTATCACCTTCTCAATGACCAGAATCACAGGGGCAAGCCCTTCTCTCTTATATAGGAACCTGGTTATTTCTGTATAAACACCTTTTAACTCTGCTAACATCACTCTTCTTCTGACCAATCACAGTCAAGCTCCTTCTTCTCCGATAGTGATAAAAGGAAGACATTATTCTGTATAACACCCTAACTCTGCTCCTAACATCACCTTCTCTGACCAATCACAGTCAAGCCCTTCTTCTCCATATAGGAACCTTATTTCTGTATAACACCCTAACTCTGCTAATATCACCTTCTCTGACCAATCACAGTCAAGCCCTTCTTCTCCGTATAGGAACATTATTTCTGCATAACACCCTAACTCTGCTAATATCACCTTCTCTGACCAATCACAGTCAAGCCCTTCTTCTCTATATAGGAACCTTATTTCTGTATAACACCTTAACTCTGCTAACATCACCTTCTCTGACCAATCACAGTCAAGCCCTTCTTCTCAGTATAGGAACATTGCTTCTGTATAACACCATAACTCTGTTAATATCAGCTTCTCTGACCAATCACAGTGAAGCCCTTCTTCTCAGTATAGGAACATTGCTTCTGTATAACACCATAACTCTGTTAATATCAGCTTCTCTGACCAATCACAGTGAAGCCCTTCTTCTCAGTATAGGAACATTGCTTCTGTATAACACCATAACTCTGTTAATATCAGCTTCTCTGACCAATCACAGTGAAGCCCTTCTTCTCAGTATAGGAACATTGCTTCTGTATAACACCATAACTCTGTTAATATCAGCTTCTCTGACCAATCACAGTGAAGCCCTTCTTCTCAGTATAGGAACATTGCTTCTGTATAACACCATAACTCTGTTAATATCAGCTTCTCTGACCAATCACAGTGAAGCCCTTCTTCTCAGTATAGGAACATTGCTTCTGTATAACACCATAACTCTGTTAATATCAGCTTCTCTGACCAATCACAGTGAAGCCCTTCTTCTCAGTATAGGAACATTGCTTCTGTATAACACCATAACTCTGTTAATATCAGCTTCTCTGACCAATCACAGTCAAGCCCTTCTTCTCGGTATAGTACCATTTTCCTGTATAATACCCTAACTCTGCTAACATCACCTTCTCTGCCCAATCAGTTGAACCTGATGTTACTTTACCTATTTGATTGTACATATTAAAGGACCGAAGGCATTCCCTGCTTCAACCCTTCTCAATCAGCCATCAGCTTTGTTTCGTATTTCGATAAAACATTTACCCTTAACTGATCTTAGTCTGAGTGTGCTTTCAGGTCCACAAACATGGTTTTATACACCCTCAACAACCAACTCTTTACTTGCGGGCAATCAAGTTGTGACCTGTCAATCAATTCCTTGTATGCACACTGCTGCATGCTGTTGAGGTTTTTACATTCTTTGTACTTAAGGGGCTCGTAAGGACATGTTGGGTTTGATATTGAGATATTGGAAATCATACTGACATGGTTGGTAACACCCAACTTCCCAGCATGAGACCCTACATGTCAGTATAAGACCCTATGTGTCCGCAGAAGGGGATTGTACTGACATGTATCTCTTTCTCAAATTAAATCGAAGGCAACTGGACTTGTATTTGTCTGTGGAAGACATTTCGCCTCTTATCCAAGCAGCTTCATCAGTTCTTATGTATTGGTCTCTCTAGTCCGCACTAGTCTGACCAAGAAAGTGGAGTAGGACCCAGATATTTAACCTCTTATGGGTGGGTCCACCAAAGTACCTGTGAAAGTACTGGTTTCACCTGACCATTGTTGTGGTCCCATGTGGACGACCGTCGTTAGGGTCAGGTGACCCTGTTGTTATCCCGTGTGAACGACAGTCGTTAGGGTCAGGAGAACCCCTGGTGGATGACGATCGTTGAGAGTCGTCTGAGGTTATGTTGTTGACTCTCCTGGGTACCGATGAAAGGGCGACATTGTAGATGGGGGATAGATGGTGTCGCAGACCCCCTCCCCTGTTTAGCGATGGCCTCTCCACTTTTACATAGATGGCTTCCTTGACTCCCCTTTCAAACCATCTGTCCTCCCTGTCCAAGATTTTGACATTGCTGTCTTCAAAGGAGTGTGCCTTTTCCTTTAGGTGGGAGTAGACACCTGAGACAGGGCCTGAAGAGTTTGCCCTTCTGTGTTGGGCCATACGTTTGTTTAACGGTTGTTTTGTTTCCCCAATATATAGGTCATTGCATTTCTCACTGGATTTGACCGCATATATCATGTTGCTTTTTTGATTGTGTGGTGTTTTGTCTTTGGGATGTACCAGTTTCTGCCTGAGCGTGTTACTGGGTTTGAAACATACAGGGATTTGATGTTTGTTAAAAATCCTCCGGAGTTTCTCTGAGACCCCAGACACGTATGGAATGACTATATTTCTGCGTTTATCTTGCATTTTCTCAGCATCCTCCATGTTGGTATTCTTTCTGGAGCGTGTTGTTGTTTTGCCAAAGGTCCAACTCGGATAGCCACAAGTTTTCAGAGCTCCCTTTAGATGTTTGTGCTCTTCTGCTTGGGCCCGAGTGGAGGTTGGTATGTTGTCAGCCCTGTGTTGCAAGGTTCTGATAACACCCAGTTTGTGCTCCAGTGGATGATGTGAGTTAAAGAGAAGGTATTGGTCTGTGTGCGTGGGCTTCCTGTATACTCCAATGTGGAGGCTCCTGTCCCCAGCAAGGTGGACATCACAGTCAAGGAAAGGTAGGTGGTTGTCTTTGACATCCTCTCTTGTGAATTTGATGTTCTTGTCCACTGAGTTGATGTGTTGGGTAAAGGCTTGTAGATCTTGTGTTTTAATCTTTACCCATGTGTCATCCACATACCTAAACCAATGGCTTGGTGGAGTTCCCTTGAAGGAGTTGAGGGCCTTTCGCTCTACCATTTCCATGTATAGATTGGCCACAATGGGGGACACAGGTGAGCCCATAGCACAGCCGTGCTTTTGTCTGTAGAAGTTGCCGTTAAACTGGAAATATGTGGTTGTGAGGCATAAATCCAGTAACTGGCAAATCTGGTCTGGTTTGAGGTTTGTTCTGTCATGTAGTGTGTGATCTTGTTTCAAATGATTCCTCACAGTTTCCACTGCCTCCATGGTTGGAATACAGGTGAATAAGGAGGTCACATCGTATGACACTATGGTTTCATCTTATGCCATTTTCAAGCCTTTGATTTTATTTACAAAGTCTAACGAGTTCCGGACATGATGTGGTGTGTTCCCAACCAGGGGGGCTAAGATGTTGGCTACAAGCTTAGCGATATTGTAGGTTACTGAATTGATGCTGCTTACGATGGGTCGGAGTGGTGCCCCTTCCTTATGGACCTTGGGGAGTCCATATAGGCATGGAATGGTGTCCTGAGGATAGAGACGGAGGTATTGTGGCCGGTCAAGGGCTCCATCTTGTTGTAGTTTTTGGAGGCATTCAATGACCTTTCTTTTGTAGCCACTGGACGGATCTCGCTTCAATATTTCGTAGGTGCTTGTGTCATTTAAAAGAGTGGCAACCTTAGCATGGTAATCACTTGTATTCAGAATCACTGTGCATCTCCCTTTGTCAGCTGGAAGGATAGTGATGTTCTTATCCTTGCTTAGGGATATCACAGCTTTTCTTTCGTGATAGGTGAGGTTCGAAGGTGGGGCCTTAGCATTGGACAGGGTGACATGTAGGGTCTCATGCTGAGAAAACGGATGTTAATCAATGTTGAACAACAACCCACATTGAGTCACATTAAACATCTCTTTACACATTGGTATGTAGGTTGATAACACCCAAAGTCTTTGTATTATACTTGGAATGACTCAACTTCTAAATAGAAAGATGTATTTTGGCCCAATACTTCTGTAGAAAACCATAATTCCTGCAAACTAGTTCTCTGCTCTTGACACTCACTGATAAGCTCTACAAGACAAGTTTTAAAGCTTTGGTAAATCTACGTCTTTAAAATGTATTTCCATTTACTCTTTAAAAACACAAGTTCGAACATTTGAAATGCCTCCGTTTTATTTGAACGTTTACAACAGCAATGTAAACAAACACCTTGGTTTCTTCCAAAAAAAAGTATTAACATTCTGTTAGATCAACAAGGATGTGGAAGTTGGATGCCCTAGTCCTGTTTTATGATACAATCATTAATCTTTTTTGGCTGTTGCACAAAAGTGAAACAATGAAAAAAACAATGATATAGATTTCTTACTCAAAAAAAGTAGGAACATTATGTTTCTCCTAAAGGTTTTGGCAGTTCGATGTCCTGGTACTATTGTACGATTCAATGATTGATCTTTTTAGGCTGTAGTACAAAAGTGGAACAATGAAAAAAACAATAATATAGATTTCTTCCTCAAAATCAGTCAGAATACTCCGTTTCTCCTCAAGGATGTGGGAGGTGGATGTCCTGGTGCTCTTTTGTGACTCATTTTCTAAACCTTTTTGGCTGCAACACAAAAGGGAAACAATAAAAAAAAAACATTTTGGGCATGTGACCATTAAGATATACAACTCAAACATGCTTACATGTAAATCAGTGGGTCCTCAAAGTGTCTCTGACAGTAAGGGTAATCTGATTATCACAGTTAAGTGAAATCAAACAAAACCCACACATCTTGTATACTATTTTAGCTTTTATGATCTAATTTGGTGTAAATTAAACCATAACTAATTCATTTACACAACATTATAGGAAGTTTACTAAAACTCACCTTTGTTCCACCATAGTAATTCAAAACTTTCTCAATGAATCCATTCTCCTCCATTTTTCTTTCTGCAAGGAACACAGCTCCTAAATATAAAATGATGAAGTGACACATAAATAGAAATTGTGTGTCTACTCTCACAAAAAAATGGCAAAACAGCACAAGTTTTCACCATCAGTACATTGAAAGGGTTCAGTATGACACACTATGAAATGTAAAGCAAATCACTGGTCTCTGGTCCTCGATACCAACAGAAATGATGATCTTACACTTCTCGATAGTCTAACACTTGATTAGTTACATCAGATTTCTTGAACCAGTGAGGTTAAGCAAGAAAGTCATGGCTAAGAGAACACATCTGATGTAACCACTGACTCTTAATAGTTCAGGAAAGCAAAAATATAAACAGTGAATTGGACAGTGTAGTGGGGACTGAAGAACTGGATTCAGAGCCACTTAACTACATTGACCAGACTGATGGTACTCTAACCTTAATTTTTCCATGGCTGTCCCCATCACAGTTGCATATATCGGTGTCCGACAGATTCTTCTTCATGGGTTTCTGCTTGAAAAGCTAAATCATGGAATTTGCAATCTGAGTTTTGTATTTCAAATGTTTGTAAAGAGAAAATGGTAAATTTCCTACTGCTCAAATGTCAGAATGGGTCAATCTTTCATCAACACAATTAAAGCTTTCAGAGTGATAAGACAACTTCTCCTTGGCCATCCATGCCCTGATCTGACAATACACGAAGCACAATTTCTGCATGCTTATAATTTATGATGTAATAGTGTGTGAGTTGATGTAAAACTATAATTAACGTACAAAAAATTAAAACCATTTTACTAACACTCACCTTTCCTTCATCAGAGGCCACCCAACCCTGATTCGTGATTTCAAATGTCTTACTTTTCCACGGAGAGATCAGCTTGTAAAGATAAATCATGATAAAGTTTTAACTCAAGGGACACGTAAACAGAAATTAGGTTTAATTATAAATTAAATTCATAACATGGCACTAAAGCCTGCTTACTTATGTTCACCTTGGATTCGTCATGGGCCATCACACCATGCTCAATGGATAAATTCCTCACTGACTTTTCTTTCTGCAAGGAACACAGCTTCTAAAAATACAAATAATTGTTTATAAATTAAGTTACACATAGACAGAAATTGGGTCTTTACTCTCACCAGGAATGCCAAAATGGCTCAAGTTTTAACCATCAGTACATTCAAAGGGTTCAGTCTAACAAACTATGAATTGTAAAGCAAATCACTGGTCTCTGGCCCTCAACACCAAATGAACTGATAAACTTCCACTTCTCTATAGTCTGATACTTGATTAGTTACATCAGTTCATTAGCCAGTCAGGGTCAAGCAAGAAAGTCATGGCTAAGAAAGCACATCTGATGTAGCCATTGATCGTTTATAGTTTAGGAAAGCAAAAAAAAAAAAAAGCAGTGCAGTGGGCATTGCAGTGGTGCCTGAAGACCTGGGTTCAGAACCACTACACTAAATTGACCACACTGATGATATGCCTGCCTTGTCTCTTTCATGGCACTCCCCGTTGAGTGGCCAGCCATCAATCTCTGTCACATTCTCCTTCATGGGTTTCTGCTTAAAAAGCTAGATCATGGAATTTGCACTCTGAATTTTGTATTTAAGGTTTTTGTACGCTGAAAATGGTAAACTTAATACTGCTCAAATGTCAGAATGGGTAAAGATTTCATCAACACACTCAAAGCTTTCAGAATGATAAGACAACTTCTCCTTGGCCATCCATGCCCTAATCTGACAATACATGAAACCACAATTTTTGCATAATTATAATTTATATGATGTAGTTGTGTGTGAGTTAATGCATAGCTGTAATTCTTGTACAAAACATTAAAACCATTTTGCTATCACTCACCTTTCCTTCACCACAGGCCTTGGGACCGTGTT
>NW_019192845.1:0-131 GCF_002260705.1 Seriola dumerili
CCTCTCTCTCT
This sequence comes from Seriola dumerili, assembly GCF_002260705.1. Classification (NCBI taxonomy): domain Eukaryota; kingdom Metazoa; phylum Chordata; class Actinopteri; order Carangiformes; family Carangidae; genus Seriola; species Seriola dumerili. The sequence goes on from NW_019192845.1 coordinate 12, forward strand.
GTGAGGTGAGATCAGCACTAGTATATATTAATTTATAAATTTACAAATTTACAAATTTACATCACTAATAGACCTCAATGGAGGCACTCATCAAAGCGGACTGGGTCACACTGCATGTTC
>NW_019192846.1:0-104 GCF_002260705.1 Seriola dumerili
CCTTAAAACAAAGAATATTTTCTGGTGTCAGACGTTCAGTTTTTCTGTGAGTGGTGAGGACTTTAACCAAATCATTTCCACCAGTTGAGAACTTCTGGTCTTAT
>NW_019192847.1:0-111 GCF_002260705.1 Seriola dumerili
TATGACTTTTTATGCCTTATTATACTATGACTTTCTTATACCTTAGTATACTATGGTGCCTTCTTGGGATGACTTGCTAGTGCAATGGTTAGTGCTGTTACCTCATAGTGA
>NW_019192848.1:0-142 GCF_002260705.1 Seriola dumerili
TCTGGGAACAGTGGAAAACTGTATATGTCTAATCCATACATTAAATAATTACAGAGTTGTCTTCGTTGAGCTGCAGAGCATGGGGTGACAAATGACAAAGATGTTTGAGGTGTGGTGTGACTCTTACTGACCTTTCTCACAG
>NW_019192849.1:0-108 GCF_002260705.1 Seriola dumerili
CACTTCAGTTTCTAATTAAAGACTAAAATCTTCTCTGCATCTTTGAGTCTTTATGTTGTTTGTGATTCTGTGTAAAATGTAATTTTGAATATTTGTTCTTCATTGGGC
>NW_019192850.1:0-112 GCF_002260705.1 Seriola dumerili
TCTCAGTCAGTTCATGTCGGAGCCAGGCCAACTGTTCGTCCTGCATCTGAATGCACTGAGCTTGGATTCTCAGAGCACCACGAACTGGGTCAGCATCTGCGGGGTCCATGTT
>NW_019192851.1:0-411 GCF_002260705.1 Seriola dumerili
CCACCCCCCCATCCCTCCATCTCCAGGTCAATGTGTTTGTCCTGCTGTCTGTGGTGTGTGTGCTCCTTAATCTGGCTGGATTCATCCTGTGCTGCCAGGGAGCCCAGCTGGTTTCCAGTATGACCAGCTGCCAACTGGTGAGGCTGCTACCTGTCTGTGTCTGATCCTCATTCACACTCTCTGTCTCTCTGCTCCTCTGTCTCTCCTGTGGACAGGGTTGACAGCATCATGGTCACTAATGTCAGGTGGTCCATCACGAAGCAGTTTACTGTCAGGACACGACAAATAAACAAATAAACAAATAAACAGGAAGTTATGAAGAAAATAACCTTTAATCAGGAGAAATACGTCAGCTTCGAGTCACAGTAATATAACGTCAACACAGAAATTGTGTGTGTGTGTGTGTGTGTG
>NW_019192852.1:0-380 GCF_002260705.1 Seriola dumerili
AAAAACATAGCTGAAGTGATTTTTAAAGGCACACCCCTGTGAAATAGCATTTACAGTCCTCTGCTCACCCCGACCTCCATCCCCCTCACCCAATCCCCATCCCCAAGCAGGAAGATGTCACAGAGGAACAGGAAGGAAAAGGCCTGAATGCTAGACCCTGCCAAGGCCCTCCCTGTGAGCCCTGGGTCAGTGCCAGTTTTGACATCAGTCGGGATGGGATGGCCCACTGAGCTCAGCTGATGCTTATTTTAATCCCTGGGTGGGAACGCATTGCTGAACAAAACTCTGAAACTCAGTCAATCAGCAACTTTACACTGAACTCACTGAGTGTGTTTGTTCCACAGGTAACTTTAAACATAAAAAAAACAATTGAAATGATA
>NW_019192853.1:0-242 GCF_002260705.1 Seriola dumerili
TCCATATGACAGTGAAATTCAGCTTTAACTTCATCCACATCTATTTTTGATTTTAAATAGTAAGTTGATCGTAAATTGTACACTACAGTATTTAATTCATCCATTTATTACATTCTTTTATACATGTTTCCAGTGTTGGAAATTGTTTAAATTCATGTAGTTTATAATGTCCAATAAAGTTATTTATGAAGCTCTTGCTTTAACTCTGTTGATGGTTTTTATAGAACACATCTGGTATGAAT
>NW_019192853.1:252-505 GCF_002260705.1 Seriola dumerili
TTCACAATAGTAACACGTACAGCATTGTGTGACTATTTCTATGTTAGCTTTAATCAACAACATAAATACTAGAAATATTTAAATGTTGTCTGACAACACTGACAATGAAGGATCAAAAAACATGCAGATGTTAATTGGTAAATACTTTCACCTGTGGAGGTGGTGACAGTGCTAGAGATGATCCGTCACTTAATCATATTAATCATATCAAATATTTCATATTTATAAATTCTGATCTTAAAAGTGTTGCTAC
>NW_019192854.1:0-121 GCF_002260705.1 Seriola dumerili
CCAGCAGAGAGAACACACACAGGTGGGTATTAGGGGTAGCGGGAAGGGGTCCGGGGCTGGAGAGCCATGGGTCAGGTGAATCGAGTGAGACACACACACACACACACACACACACACACAC
>NW_019192855.1:0-237 GCF_002260705.1 Seriola dumerili
AGTTACAGGCCTTGAGAAATGAGCTGGAGTAAAGTTGTCGACAGGTTTTGTTGTTGAAGGTCAGCAATGTCAAAAATGATCGTTTGGCTTGCATGCCAAAAACTGTTTTCAGTTCTGATTTTTGTGTTCAAACAGGTGCTGTGCAAATCACAAGCATTCTAGTTTGATTTAATAGTTTTTACTAAAATGTGTGTTTGCATTGTTTCTGTGGTGTCTTCACACTTTCTGCATTACCAC
>NW_019192856.1:0-424 GCF_002260705.1 Seriola dumerili
ACACAGAAAAACTATTTTACAATAAGTGAAACATTTTATAAAAACGTAAAAAATTTTAAATATATTACAAAACTACACAAAAATCTCTAAAACTATATACAAAATATTGAAATGTACATGGTCAGAGTTCAATGGGTGTCCTTGCCCCTGTCTTGGCTCTGCTTCTTCCTTAACTCTGCCCTCAGTACAGCTCTCTTAGTCCGCGCAGAGACAGTCTGGGCAAGTTTCAGTTTCTTTTCAAGAGGGCTTATGCTCACCATAACCCTCTTGAAACGCTCTACTTGTAGCTTCCTTGGTGTCTGTTGAGAAAAGATAAAAACACACTTATTTTCCTGGTTGCAATCATTTACATGCTTCAGTGCTACAAAGGCATCTGGCACTACTTTACTTACTCTTTCCCTTTGGCTGCTGGATTTGCTGCTTC
>NW_019192857.1:0-144 GCF_002260705.1 Seriola dumerili
CTTCACTTGTTACCGGGGTAACACCGTGGTAACTTGAGCCAAACAGAGTCATCATTCCTACAGGATCCCGATAGGTACAAAAGAGTTAGACTTACAATAAAGTGACAGATAATAATTATCAGTAGATATTTGTATAGATCAGTG
>NW_019192858.1:0-113 GCF_002260705.1 Seriola dumerili
CAGTGTCTCCATGTTGGAGGTGACACTTTAATGATTTACACGTCTGAGCCTTGAAGCTGAAGTCACAGTAAAGATTCAAGCAGCAGATACAGAGACACTTTTATTTTGAAAAG
>NW_019192859.1:0-140 GCF_002260705.1 Seriola dumerili
ATTCAGATCAATGTCAACATGTTTTTCTCTCTGTGTCTTGTGAACTTTGATCAACACCATGTTCTCTTCTCTGGAGCTTTTCCACCATTAATCCAGCTCTTTCAGATATCGAGTTGAACTTGTCTTTCAGCTCTCTGACT
>NW_019192860.1:0-216 GCF_002260705.1 Seriola dumerili
ACATGGACAGAGACCTTTACACTGGAGGAGCTTTAATACCACTGCACAAGTATTACAACCTCTGTGTATTGGTCTGGAGTCTTCAGATTTGCTGATCTGTTTACCCAAGCTGGACTTCCTGTCTGAGTGGTACCTGGCAGAGAGGGTATTTGCATTATTCACCAATAAAACTGATTCTGACTGCTTCATTGATTATGACTTCTACCTCATTGTCAT
>NW_019192861.1:0-110 GCF_002260705.1 Seriola dumerili
TATGGAGTGTGCTGAGGGCCACATAGACGGAGCCTAAATCCTTATTAGTTATGCCATCACTAAATTATCTCTATAAATAGTTCAAATAGATCCACCTCAACCTACAGAAT
>NW_019192862.1:0-119 GCF_002260705.1 Seriola dumerili
TTGTTGGAGTTTTCTTTTGTTAAATATTCTGTAGGTTTTAAATTTGAAAACTATTCTGTTCGCTCCAGACAGTGATCATGCTATTTGTGTTTCTGATTTAAATCTGTCCACTCAGTTCT
>NW_019192863.1:0-119 GCF_002260705.1 Seriola dumerili
TATCCATCTACTTGCCTACCATAAGAACCACTATAACCTTTAGTACCAGCAGGCTTCAGGTTCTCAAATGAACCTCTGTCGGGATAACTGGGTCCAGAGCTACCTATAAAACCTCCAGA
>NW_019192864.1:0-201 GCF_002260705.1 Seriola dumerili
ATTAAAACCTTCAAACACAGACCTCAGATCAGATCAGTCTCTGGTGAAGAGTCTTCTGCCTCATCTTTATCTAACGTCTCCACCGTTAGGACACTGACAGTGTGATGAACGTCGTTACTGTCTTAGTAACTAAGTGGCTCTGGTTCAGGTGTGTTGTCGGTGTGAGGCTGGACATGAGGCTGGACATGAGGCTGGACATGA
>NW_019192865.1:0-131 GCF_002260705.1 Seriola dumerili
CAGTTTTGATACCAAGTTTATGCTTTTTTTGATACTTCCAACATAAGCAGCTGTACGACAGCTTTGATAACAAATTATGAGGAATTACTCTTTGTGTTCAAACAATAAATGCTAAGCTATGCTAACCAGCT
>NW_019192866.1:0-105 GCF_002260705.1 Seriola dumerili
CATTCTAACTATATATGAATATACAGTGTATGGTCACAAGTATAGAATTTAGAGAAGACACTGCAGGCTAATAAGGCTTTTTGAAACTGTTTCTGCAAACCATAG
>NW_019192867.1:0-118 GCF_002260705.1 Seriola dumerili
CCAAGCAGGACAGGCTTGACCTGCGTGGACTGGTCGTCAGGCTCAAGCTCTTTTGGGAGAACAAGGTCAAAAACCTGGCAAGAAGACCCTTTAGTACCTGGAGAAAGGAACCACTAAA
>NW_019192868.1:0-114 GCF_002260705.1 Seriola dumerili
ATTGCACATCAGCTCAAATTCATTGACTGAACCATTTCCCCTTCACATCCAGAGATCTCATCATTGCTTCTTTGAAAGTTCCGGCAGTGAATGTGTTATTCACATTTGAAGTAG
>NW_019192869.1:0-156 GCF_002260705.1 Seriola dumerili
CAAACAAGCTAGTGGTGACTGGCTCGTGTAATAGTTTGGCGATATCGTGTGTGTGGTTAGTGATTTCTTGTATGGTAGTTTTGTTATTTGGTATGAACGTATAACATTTAGTCCTGGTGATGGCACAGGTTCCCCCTTGTGAGGCAAGGAGGTAAT
>NW_019192870.1:0-4670 GCF_002260705.1 Seriola dumerili
AGGCCTCATAGATGGATCTTAGTGGATTTTGTATAAATCTACATTGATATGTAGATTAAAATCTTTTTAAACTTACTTCTCCTGTGACACACGCAGACAACTCCAAGAAGCACAAGTACAACAACAGCTAAAACAGCAACAATAGCCCATGGAGTGAACACTCTGCTGTTTTCCCCTGAAAACCAGAAGAAAAATATAGAGTTAAACTCAGGATGAAAGTGTGAAGATGAACATGCTGCTAAAATACATGAGAACAAGTAAAGACATTTTTACAAAAGTTATTTTGACACAAAAAAGATCTTGAAATTATATAAAATCTACAAAATATTTATTATTGTACAAAAAGGAATATAAAATGTTTTCCAATATATGAATGTTCACCCTGATTAAATTACACAGTGTCTGCTCCACAGAGGTTTATATTCATGTTGTTTAAAACCTGTAGCTACAAGCTGAAATATGAACCTCACATCATTTTCATTGACTTATACATCCAGATGTTTGTTCATATCAGGTTCATACAGAATATTAAAATTCATTTTTAGCAAAAAAAACCTGAAGAAGTTGGTGGTTGCACAACTGAATTTAAAGTGCTGCACATTCAACAGTAGGGCTGTCCCAAACGATTATTCTTTAAACGATTAATCTAGCAATTATTTTTTCGATTATTCGACTAATCTAACGATTATTTTTTTTTATCAACCGTTAACCGTTATTAACAGTAATTTGCGAGTAGTGTGCGAGCCTTTTTTGCCGCGTGTTGCTCCACACGCTCCGTCGTACTGCTGGTAGACGCCGCCATGTTGTTCAAATAGATTACACAGACGCAAATCTTTTTCTCTTTTTTTTTCACAGACGCAAATCATTCACGTAGTCAATAACCTCAATTACGTCACCGCGTTGTCCCAGCCCTTGCGCTGCGCTTGTATCCGGGTAAACTAAAGACGATGGATATAAACGGTCCCATTAGAAAGTTCCGGTTTTGTTCTATGAACATTTACCCTGTGTGGTTTTACACGACGCGTCGACACTAAAATTCCACGTCGAATAATTTTTATAATCGACAACGTCGATTACGTCGGATAATCGTCCCAGCCCTATTCAACAGTAAATCTAGAGAAACAGCTGTGATCAGAAACAGAGAGACACAGAGAAGATGTCACTTAATACAACATCAATCAGCTCCTGTGATTGGTTCAATCAGCCTCGCTGCTGTAGTGAACGGCTCACTTTAGTAAAGGAGTGAAGTGGTGAACATGAGTTAACTCCTGGTTTCAGGTTCAGACAGAGGAGGATGATCAGTGACCAGATGTAGAAACAGCTTCACTCTTGTTTTCTTTTCCATTTTCTCTTCAAGTCAAAACCTGATGTTGGACTTTAAGGAAGTTCTGCTTGTAAACAACCAAAGCAACAACCTGCAGCAGCTGATGAAGCAAGTGTTAGGAAGCTACATCTCTACAACATGTTGGTCATACAGGAGCCTCACTGCAGCACAGTGGCTGAAGATCACATTTACCAGCTGTGAACTCAACATGTTTCAGTAAACACTGCACTTTCAAAGTCTCTGTGTCAATTCATGGACTCACATTATTAACAGTCTCTATTATGGAATATATTTACAGTTCAATTATACTTTTTAGTTTCACTTCAGTTTCTAATTAAAGACTAAAATCTTCTCTGCACCTTTGAGTCTTTATGTTGTTTGTGATTCTTGTGACTCTGCTGCTGTAAAACTGAGATTCCTCATCAGTGTTAATGAAGCTCCGTCTCTCTGATCTAATTACAGCCAAGAAGAAGAACTTCACAGAGTCTCAGTATATTCTGGTGACGTGTGTGTTACGTTAATTCTTCAATCTCAAAACCTTTTTTCTTTTCACCTGTGGAACAGAATCGTCACTGATTCTAATGATTTCAGTCTGAATCGGCCTCATGTGGTGTTTTCATGTCTGTCCTCAGGACCAGGTCACACCAGCTGTTTCTACATCTGTTCCTGGGGCTGTGTGTGAACTTTAATACAATCTTGTTGAAAATGATCAATAAATTAACAATTAAAATCATCTGAAGATTAAAATACGAATAGGAAAAAGAATCTCACCAGGGACAAGGACAAAGGTCTCTGCAAAAATCTGATGTCTGATTTCCTCCTGTGTGGCTACACAGCGATAGGTGTCGGTCTTGGTCACTTTAATTTTGAGGGTAATGTTGTAGCGGCCCTCTCTTTCAGAGTCCTGCTCTACCTCAGCATCAAGGGTCGTTCCAGCTTTGTTCTTAAACTCCACTTTAGGTTTTGGAGAAGCACCTCGGACAACACACTGCAGCAGCGCCCAGTAACTAGTTTGATCAAGTGTTGTGATGGACGGCTCTGGAGTTGCACCTGTGAACATCAACAATAACTTAGATTAGACATATTAGATCAAGATCTTTACATTCACCCCTTCTCTGCTTGTATATGTGGAGTAAAGTGTGTTTAAGAGGAAACACAAAGGAAGAGAAAGAAAAAGAGAAAATCACAGTTTGAACCTCAAACACCATCCCAGCTCTGTTTGATAGGACATGCTACATCCACTGAACTCAACTGGAAAAACACTGTTTCTGACTCGTCTAATGACAGAAGCAAATAAACAGTTTGGAAAACACTTGAATTTCTGATCAGTTTCTGTTTCACTCAATTGATCTTGAAATGAAATCGTGTGAAATTTGTTGTTTGAGATGTAAAAGAATGTGTTATAAAACATTGAACTCATGGTCTTCAAAGTATGAGCTGCTCTTCTGTTCTCAGGGCTTCACTGTGTCAGTGAGACACTCAGTGTTCACTTTATTAGGGACACCTGTACAATCTAATACCATCCAACACAACTGTTGTGTCATGAAGTCGACTTCTATGATGCTGATAATGTTCAGTTTTCTGACACAGTCATAGAGGTGTTCATTCACTTCTATGTTTTAGCATTGAGCTCAGAGTCAGTGATGGTGTTGTACTGGACTGTGTTATATTCAGAGGTGTTCCTAATATTCTGACCCCCTCATGTTTGTAAACAGGGAGGACAGAACAATAGAAACACCTCTCAGTATAATGTAGTCCAGTACAACACCACCTTTAACTATGAGCTCAGTGACAAACACAGAATTCAATCCACACATTTTTGACAAAGTCCACACAAACTGAACATTAGAAACTTTGTAAAGGTGAATTTATGGCAGAGCTGTTGGACTGAACTGCAGGAGATTGTACAGGTGTACCTAATAAAGTGTCACTGAGTGTCTCATGCTGCCAGAATGAAAACTGATCATCAGCTTTGTTGTGATTCTTCTTTTGTAGCAGCAGCAGCAGCTGATCAGAGATTTAACTGGAGTGTGTTTTATTTAGTCAGAAGGAAGGAGAGCATTCTCATTTATTCTCCTTTAAAACTTCACCTTTCTTCATGTTTCATCATCTCAATTCATCCTACACCCTAAAATCCACTAAGATCCATTTGAGCAACATGAAGATGAACTTTCCATCAAATATTTTCCACGGACCAAATCAAGCTGGAACGAGACAAGAGGTGAATCTACGTTTCCAAAGCTTCTTCTTCATGTGTCTGTAAAGGGACGCTCCACTGATTTTACACATGAAGATCAGTTTACTGGTCATGAAGAGCACGACTCAGTCTGACATCACAGTCTCATGGATTCACTGATTATAATGTCGGCCATGTTGTGTCATGTTATTAAATGATACTTGATGTGAATCACACTGATGTCTTTAACATTCAGGACATATTCAGCCAGAGCTCATTAAACTCTGTGATGATGATCCACCCACTCCCACAATGCATCTGTCCATGATCCATACCTGCTTAGCACAATAAGTATAAAATCCTAACAACGAAATTTAATAAACACTCCAAGGTGATGAACAGGCTAAATGTCTCCACCCATTAAGTGATGTAGAATTACTCTCATGTTAAATAGAAGAAGTGAAGACGTAAAGAGTGACGTCATCACAATCAGGACTCACCTGGGATGTTTTCCTCTGTTCTGTCTTTTAACCTTTTATAGCGCGGAGGTTGCATGCGACCCGAGATTTACATGTAAAACTGAACATATGAATATGATATATATTTTCATGTTGATGGTAAACGTCCATATACATGTTATACCTCATTTGAAAGCTCAGATGTTTGATTTTCGACGTATTTAGGAGTTTTAATGAATTATTTACGACATTAAAACATTAGCGTCTCACCTTACGGCAGTAAACCGTTAGAAATTAGCTTGCTAACCTGTGTCGCTGCAGTTAAAAAACGTTAACAGGTCGGACAACCGACATTTAAAGACAAACTGGACTCGTTTTGAAGAAGAACAAACCATCGATTAAATTCAGCTCATTTAAATTCAAGCGGCAGTAAAAATTACCAGAATAAAAATGGATTATTTCCCTCGTTTAGTTTTAACGATGCTCCTTAAACTTCCAAATCAACGATATTTCGTTCAATTTTAAAGCGCTGACACGATATTTGACCAATGATGTTCAGTATCTGTAAAATCAGGAAACGCCCAGGAACAAAACAAACCAATCAGCATCTTTCTACGACCTAAAGTGACGCACAAAAAGTATTTTAACTTCATCAGCCAAACAGAGGAACGTATCTTTTGGTAGGCGTCAAGTACCTTTAATTGACAGCTAC
>NW_019192871.1:0-157 GCF_002260705.1 Seriola dumerili
TTGAGACCTCACTGAGGAAAATAATCTGAAATTTGGAGACTGAAGTTGTAATTTTAGAAGAAAAAAAAGTCTTAAAATACTTGTCGAAAATACTTTTCAAGCTGGCCGGTGGCTCAGTCACTCGACTCACCGATGTAACACTGGGATTCATCACTGT
>NW_019192872.1:0-121 GCF_002260705.1 Seriola dumerili
CCTGCAGTGTGTGCCTTATATCTCACAGCTCAGGTAAATGGACTGTAGTAAACATGACTTCAGTTTACATGTGTGGAGCTGTGTTCTTACATCTACACCACCTCACTGTTAGAGTGGAGGT
>NW_019192873.1:0-118 GCF_002260705.1 Seriola dumerili
CATGTCCAGGTACTGAAGGTTCACCAGAAGGCCGGACGTGATACAAGGCATCACAAACACCTGAGGGTAAAAATCACACTACTCAGTGATTCATTATTGGCAGCTCAGTGGTGTAGTG
>NW_019192874.1:0-302 GCF_002260705.1 Seriola dumerili
GAGCATGTGCGAGCCGGTGTAAACAGGAAGCAGACTGTCGACTCTGCAGTTGATTAGTTGTAAGCTTTTATGAAGCTTCTAATGTTTCCTCTATTCCCTCTCAGATGTGTGACAAGTTCAAGGCTTCAGGGATTGACGTCAAACTGAGGTGGGTGACTCGACCCAGGAAAGAAGAGGAAGAGTCCGACAAGTCAGTGTGAAATATCATTGATTATGTTTTTGTACAAGCTACAAAGACACAATGCAGGAAACCGAAATAATGTAGTCAGATGACTTTGTTAGATCAGATACTGTATTGTTAG
>NW_019192875.1:0-103 GCF_002260705.1 Seriola dumerili
ATGTAATACTATAGTATGGCATAAAAAAGTCATAAAAAAGTCATACTATAATAAGGCATGAATGGTCATAATATAGTAAGGCATAAAATGTCATAAAAACGTA
>NW_019192876.1:0-123 GCF_002260705.1 Seriola dumerili
TTATTGTGGAAAAAAAAATATTAATTCACCTGCCTTATGCGGTGTTGATATGAAAAGTTGCCGCACTGGAAGCGTCCCCATCTCTTCTCTCCATCATAAATGCATAATCTGAGTTGTTTTTGA
>NW_019192877.1:0-163 GCF_002260705.1 Seriola dumerili
CTTCAGACATGGTGTCCATTTTAACAGGCTTTTCTTTATAAAGTTCCCCATAAAATTCTTCAACGATCTGTTTCATTTCCTCTATTTTGTCAGTTGTGCACCCATTTACTTTAAGTTTTAAAATTGTCCCTCCTTTGTTAATAATCTTCTTAAAAAAATACCT
>NW_019192878.1:0-114 GCF_002260705.1 Seriola dumerili
TATAGACCCCTGTTCATTCTGCTGCTTTGTGCTCTCTATCGCTGAGAAGGCGAGATGACTTTTAAGTGTGCCACCGCTAGGCTAATGATGGCCATTTGATTTTCTTTGCAGTGA
>NW_019192879.1:0-740 GCF_002260705.1 Seriola dumerili
TTTTTCCATTTAATGGCCAATTACGATCTTTTTGTTTTTGATGGAGATCTATTTTAGCACCAGCTGAATACCAGCCTGATGTGACTGTTTGTGTTTGTCATTCACTCTAAACATGGATAAAAGTATAATAAACTATTTCAGGTGGCGGGGAGATTTTCTATGCAGTCATTATAGCTAATGTAGGACTGTCATTCTGATATTGTAAATTTAAAAATAAGATCTGATTATCAAAATAATCTGGTGGGCCAGATATTAGTGCCGGAGTGACACTGGCCAGTTTTGGCTTGCAAGGCCGCCAGTTGCCAACCACTATATCAGCAGTTCCTCTTTGTAATGTACCTGTGTACAATATATATCTATATATAGATATATATCTATATATAGATATATATTGTACACAGGTACATTACAAAGAGGAACTGCTGATATAGTGGTTGGCAACTGGCGGCCTTGCAAGCCAAAACTGGCCAGTGTCACTCCGGCACTAATATCTGGCCCACCAGATTATTTTGATAATCAGATCTTATTTTTAAATTTACAATATCAGAATGACAGTCCTACATTAGCTATAATGACTGCATAGAAAATCTCCCCGCCACCTGAAATAGTTTATTATACTTTTATCCATGTTTAGAGTGAATGACAAACACAAACAGTCACATCAGGCTGGTATTCAGCTGGTGCTAAAATAGATCTCCATCAAAAACAAAAAGATCGTAATTGGCCATTAAATGGAAAAA
>NW_019192880.1:0-110 GCF_002260705.1 Seriola dumerili
CATTTTTGGCCGATGCTGATATTAGGGAGTTAAAAAAAATATATATCTATATATATCTATATATATATATCTATATATGTATGCATATACACATTTCACTTGAATGAAAA
>NW_019192881.1:0-137 GCF_002260705.1 Seriola dumerili
TTATGTGTAATATGAAGAGGGTTGCCGGTGGTGACTAACCCACAGAGAATGACCAACCCTGACCCTGCAGTTCCCCTCCGCTCCACTCAGGTTTTTAAGCCATCGTCATTGTTTGTTTTTTTCATCATCCTTGTGTC
>NW_019192882.1:0-169 GCF_002260705.1 Seriola dumerili
AGGGGATCACCATAGTCACCAGGGTTCATCCTCTGGGCAACTTTGATATCGGTACCAAATTTCATGGAAATCCGTGAAACAATTGTGAAGACGTGTAACATGAAACCTAAAAAGTCGACCTTATGGTGGTGCTAAAGGAAAAGATCCTCAAAATCAGTAGGATTTATCC
>NW_019192883.1:0-220 GCF_002260705.1 Seriola dumerili
GTTAATGGTAGTTAAAACAGCTGGACATGCTGTGTTAATCTCTATACCCTTGGCTGTCTCAAATCAGTGTTGCTTTCACAGAAGAACTGTAATTATGTAATGTAATTCTGAGATCCAGATCTCATCATTAGGAGGAAAGATCTCATAATTATGCCCCAGAACGGTTTCGTAGTAGTTTCATTGTAATTCACTGACAGTTGTATGTACACCCAAAGGTGCA
>NW_019192884.1:0-142 GCF_002260705.1 Seriola dumerili
AGAGTTACCAATAAACGTAATATGTATATTTATGGACTATAGTGTCCTCAGAGAACCCACGGAGTTACAGGGTGTAATATGCAATTTCCCTTCAAAAAGGCCTCAGATCAGCCTTGAACCCACAACCCTCTGATTGGGAGGT
>NW_019192885.1:0-355 GCF_002260705.1 Seriola dumerili
TTCACCTCCAGTCATTTGTTGTTGCTCTTCCATTAAAGTGAAAGTTCTGATCTGTAACTTTCCCACATTGATATTTCTAAAAACGACCAGACCTCTGTTATATATATTTTTAGAGATTTGTTATTACATTTTCTCTGAACTTACTCTGTTAGCTATGCTAACACTTTAGCATCAAGTGATCGCAGGCTCAATGCTAACATGTAAACTCATTAGGCTACGTTCAAGCGCAGTGGTTCAGTGTGAAACATCACGGTGTAACTAACAACACACACTGAAGTTTGTCCTTTTATTTTCTTTCTTTCTTTGTGTTGTTGACTGATTCAGAGCTTTGATGTAAAAGGTGAAACACACACAC
>NW_019192886.1:0-107 GCF_002260705.1 Seriola dumerili
TCTAACCACGGTCTCCGCAGCACTAAACAAAACAAACAAACAAAGCGAAGCTCAAAGGGAGCAACGCTTCTAAGCCTGACAGGGGAACACCCGTTTTAAACAACCAA
>NW_019192887.1:0-123 GCF_002260705.1 Seriola dumerili
GAGTGAGCTGCTTCCCCGTCGCCATCTTGGCAGTGACTGTATCCGCCCCAAACTCCAAGCTAATCCAAAAATGGTCAAAGAGGAGGGGTGTGTGGCTGAATGCCGGTTTGTGGCAAGCATTCG
>NW_019192888.1:0-181 GCF_002260705.1 Seriola dumerili
TTACTCAGCATGACGAGCCGAGTCCGTAGACATCCAATTTCTGGACATTTGACAAAATTTTTCGTCGCAGCAAGCGGACCTCGGACACGTTTAACGAGGCATCCCTTATGAAGGGAGCAACTTAGAATCCTGGGGCTGACAAATTTTACTCAGCGTGACCAGCCGAGTCCGTAGACACCAA
>NW_019192889.1:0-109 GCF_002260705.1 Seriola dumerili
CTCGAGTATTTTCATCTTATGCTACTTTATATTTCTACTTCACAAAAGCAATAAAATGCTTCTTAATTAATACATAATTAATAATAATACTCCTGTTTTATAATATAAC
>NW_019192890.1:0-107 GCF_002260705.1 Seriola dumerili
AAGCAGTCACCTCTCTCAGCAATGTCCCAAGCCGGACCCCCCCAGACACCTATCCTGGTATTTCCTGGTATCCAACCTTGCAGGATTTGGTTTGTTTGTTTACCTGA
>NW_019192891.1:0-141 GCF_002260705.1 Seriola dumerili
AAACACTCAGCTGGAAACCACATATAAAACATATACATTCTAAAGTATCAAGAAGCATTGCAATATTAAACAAAGCAAAGCAGTTCCTCGATAATAAATCACTCCGCATTCTTTATGGTTCATTAGTCTCTCCTTATTTAA
>NW_019192892.1:0-106 GCF_002260705.1 Seriola dumerili
TTTTTTTACATTTTTATGCCTTACTATACTATGACGTTTGTCGGCATGTTTATGACTTACTATGCTTCAACGTTTTTTGACGTTTTTATGCCTTACTATACTATGA
>NW_019192893.1:0-147 GCF_002260705.1 Seriola dumerili
CAAATATAGAGCTGAAAACCACCAAGGTGGAAAAAGTGTTTGTGTCTTAAAACTGGATAAAAGGCAGTGTTGAGCATCTGTCAGTATGTGTCATTTGGTCTCCTGTCAATGACATCATATCCTTTATGATCATGTGTCAGTGTGTTT
>NW_019192894.1:0-425 GCF_002260705.1 Seriola dumerili
CAGCTTTCACATTAAGTGTGATTTCATCACAGAATACTCGAGGATAAGTTTTCCTGTTTATGAGTACCATCCATGAAGAATATGATGGACATCATGCTTACATGTCCTAAAGTAATCAGTTACACCTGAGCATGCAATACTATCAATTAGCTGTGTTAACGTGCTCCCAGTGTTAAAATCTGCTGCTTTCCTCGATAGAAGCTGTCTCTGTGTCTGTAAACTTAGTATTTCTCACCTCATGTTACTTCTGTACAGAACATTTCAGGATAATATCGCTGATAAATCATTCTCAGCGCTTAAATCTACTGCTTTTCTTGTTAGAAGCTGTCTCTGTGTCTGCAAACTGACAGCATTCACATTAAGTGTGATTTCATCACAGAACATTTCAGGAAAAGTTTTCCTGTCTATTTGAGTACCATCCATGA
>NW_019192895.1:0-227 GCF_002260705.1 Seriola dumerili
GGAGAGACTGTCAGCTCTTTTGATTTTCTCCTTCTGGTGAACAAACTGAAGCATCAACATGTTCACATGAGTGCAGCAGTTTTTACTCACTCTTATATTTTCTTTGTAAAATGTGTCTCAGAGCTTTTAATGAACTGCTCTCAAATGTTTCCACAATCATTTAATGCTGTTAATATCAGTAGAGGATTTGTGTGTGTTTGACACTTTAACATCAATCATTTAAATGT
>NW_019192896.1:0-141 GCF_002260705.1 Seriola dumerili
ACAACCTGACCTTTTGACCCGCATGTTATTGAGCAGCTGAAGTGTGACACTTGTCAGCTGTCCGTTTGTATCGGTCAGAGCCCTCCTCCAGTTGAGGTGGCGCTGACACTGGGCTTGACTGGGTTAACTAACTGGTGTGGG
>NW_019192897.1:0-102 GCF_002260705.1 Seriola dumerili
TTCTGCTGCGACATTCGGATGACAGAGTCAGAAATTGGCGAAAACAACATGAAAGCGTGGATTCATCCAGCCTTGTATCTACGGTTCAGGCTGGTGGTGGTG
>NW_019192898.1:0-127 GCF_002260705.1 Seriola dumerili
CATCTGTCTACAATATAATATACATTATATAAACATAAACATTTGTGCAAGACAAGTGTCAATATATGAAATTGTTAAATTTTCTAGAAGGTTTCATATATAATATTAATATATGTGCTTTTATTTT
>NW_019192899.1:0-113 GCF_002260705.1 Seriola dumerili
TGCTTTTTTGTTATAAAAGAATACTAATGATCTTAATGTGAGTGCACAGAGAGATAGCTGTATTTTTATTTCAGAGAGGAAGAGTCCGTGACGAAGATACTGAAAATATGAAA
>NW_019192900.1:0-144 GCF_002260705.1 Seriola dumerili
CATAAATAAAAACAAAAAACACAACAATGAATTTACTTACGTTTGATAATATCTGATGAGATACCACTGTTATTCTTTCTTTTATTTTAGTGCTGCCACTCCTCTACTGTGGACAGGCTGAAGGTGACTCAACTACTTTCTTTA
>NW_019192901.1:0-113 GCF_002260705.1 Seriola dumerili
CTGGATGATAATATCCTGATATTTTTGACCAAATTCATTGTAGTTTAAAGGGATTTTTTTTTTCAGCGCAAGAGAAGAGATTTTTAATTTTATTATTATTTTTAAGTCTGAAA
>NW_019192902.1:0-100 GCF_002260705.1 Seriola dumerili
TTTTTTCTTTAAAGAGACAAAACTGCTGCTTTCTTGTGGCGTGGTCTCAGTGTTATTCAGAGAGAAGATGGTCGTCCTGACCGACAGAGAGAGAGAGAGA
>NW_019192903.1:0-115 GCF_002260705.1 Seriola dumerili
CAGAGGAAGGGAATCATATGGTCTGGATTATGGAGTATATGGTTCTATGGAGGTAAATACTCAGCACGGTCACCATCAGCTTCATCCATTGTTCTCTCAGTGAAGAAGAAGAAGC
>NW_019192904.1:0-141 GCF_002260705.1 Seriola dumerili
ACAGTGAAAACCAGCAGAAACCAGACCAGGACCTGGGTTCGTCACACACAAATGGAGGCTTCAGTACGGAAGATCAATGATGCCATAAAAATATAAAATCCAGACAATATAGAAAAAAAAATACAAAAGTGTATGTTTTAC
>NW_019192905.1:0-379 GCF_002260705.1 Seriola dumerili
AATAAACAATGTGAAACAATGTTTAGCTGTAAGGTTGGAGAAGTCCTTGGCTCCAGAAATGTTTTGCAAAACCCTCCAACCGCTGCTTCGCTCTGTCATGTTCCTGAGAATTTCTTTCCCATATTTTCTTGCCACTCAACAACTCCTTCTCTGCAAAGAATTACTGGCCTCCCACTCTTGGCCTGCCATTTATACTCATATTGCAGAAAGTTATTTGGTCCCTTACTAAGTGATAGAGAGATTGTAAAATGTTACTGTTCATCTCTCACAGACACTCCCTATCCCCTTATCTGTGTTCTTCAAACATTTCTTTGGGTTTTGTTTTTTCTCCACCCATCTCTCCTCACTTTATCCTCTTATTTTATTCTTTTACTGTTAA
>NW_019192906.1:0-134 GCF_002260705.1 Seriola dumerili
CCAGAAGGTCAGAGGTCACTCCTGACAGATTCAGATACAGATGATTGTTGTGGTTTTCATCTTGAACCTGACAGTTCCTGATATTGTGTGTAGACACCATCTTACATCTATTCTAAATAATATATTTTAATCTT
>NW_019192907.1:0-123 GCF_002260705.1 Seriola dumerili
TGTTCTGTAAAATCACGTTACAGATGAAAATACATGTTTATAGGATGTTTATATCAAAAAGGATTAATACATTTTAAGTTTATAAAAAAAGAGAAAAGAGATGGCTCCTTTGACTTTGCAAAT
>NW_019192908.1:0-343 GCF_002260705.1 Seriola dumerili
AAGTTTTATTCATTACAGCGACAGCAGCAGCAGAGGAAGACATGATTCACTTTAAATAGCACATTTCATTAAAAGTGAACTCAGTGTGATTTAGATTAAAATGTTTACAACAGCCAGAAACAGGAACAGAAGAAAAAACAATATAAAACTGCAAGAAATATACAAGTGAAGAAGAGAAGAATAAACTGAAGCAGTGTGTTGTCTGAACCAGCAGAGGGCAGCAGAATACAAGTTTTATTCATGACAGCAGGAGGCGACAGAGAGGAGCTCATCAGAGACTGAAGGATGAACTGAAGTTGATTTTAAATTCCTCTGACACAAAACAAACTTGACTTTAATTTGT
>NW_019192909.1:0-164 GCF_002260705.1 Seriola dumerili
CTGACAGTCACCTCACCAAGCACTAAACACACATTCACAATAAAATACTATTCAATATTTTTAATCTTTTACAATGTAAAGACACCACATCATATTTTGTTCCTATTAAATGTCAGAACTGAGAGCTGTTGCCTCATCACATATTCGAGTCGTGATTAACTACA
>NW_019192910.1:0-258 GCF_002260705.1 Seriola dumerili
CAGAATCTGGCAACCCCCCCACAGCCATGGACATGCTCCCGAGACAAAGTCTCCAACCGTGTTCACCCCAACACTACAAAAAATAAAAAAATCCAGCAAAGCTCAAAGGAGCAACGCTGCTATGCCTACCAGGGGAAATCAGCTTTAGCTCCAAAACAATTACATACCAGCGTGTCAATACTCACCTTCCTTTGGACAAACTGATCTTCAAATCCACATTCCCACCATGCTCTTCAGCATGTTCAAAGAGACAAAGAC
>NW_019192911.1:0-162 GCF_002260705.1 Seriola dumerili
CACAAAGAGTTGACTTGGTGGAGCTGATGGTGCAGACGTACGGTGAACGGTCTGTGGAGGTGACCATTGAGGTCTTAAAGACAATAAATAGGAGTGATCTGGTGCAGAGGCTGTCAGAGATCAGCTCAGGATCCAAAGGTAAATTATTTGGAAGAAAAAAAA
>NW_019192912.1:0-140 GCF_002260705.1 Seriola dumerili
TATGTCAGATGAAAGCACCAAAGTGTGTCATTTGATGTCAGGGAGAAAAAGGTGTGCAACATCTGAAGATGAAATCTTCTTTGATAAGTGTATAAACGTCCCTCCTTCCAAAATTCAACAGTAACAGCGCTTCTTTTCTA
>NW_019192913.1:0-128 GCF_002260705.1 Seriola dumerili
CATTACGAGCGATGGAGGAAATCTATGTCAACGTTGAAGACGTCAAACCTTCAATAAGTCAGACAGGTAAAAACATTCAGACAATGAGACTGAGAATAAATCTGTGTAATCATCTGTTGTTACTGTGT
>NW_019192914.1:0-115 GCF_002260705.1 Seriola dumerili
TGGACTGCGCACCATAAATAATTGGGTTGAGGCCGCTCGGGATGATGTGAAACAAAATGCTAGAAATTTTTCTGTACTCTGCGTACTGTGGGAAGCGATGCAGAATAATAACACA
>NW_019192915.1:0-111 GCF_002260705.1 Seriola dumerili
AATAAACATTTATAAACAAGTGATATCACAGTTTTCACATATTGATACAAGGCCACTATTTGGCAAGATCATGTTAATGCTTACTACTCATTAATCTTACTAATGAAGAAA
>NW_019192916.1:0-114 GCF_002260705.1 Seriola dumerili
CACCCTCTTACAGCCCCTCACAGCCCCTCACACCCTCTCACACCCTCTCACACCCTCTCGCAGCATCTCACAGCATCTCACACCCTCTCACAGCCTCTTACACCCTCTCACAGG
>NW_019192917.1:0-162 GCF_002260705.1 Seriola dumerili
AGGTACGTGTCCTTGGAAGGCCTCGTGGATCTGCAGCATAGCGTGGGCCGTCTTCTCCCAGAACTGCAGCAGAGTTGTCTGCCAGGATCACAGACAGGTAGACAGGTAAAATACATCGCACTTAGCCCACAGGAAAAACAAGTGTTTACTAGCGAATCTTTT
>NW_019192918.1:0-272 GCF_002260705.1 Seriola dumerili
TACCTTTCCAGTTGTCAGCGATGAGACACTTGATGGAGCACTGAAGAAAAATGCCACTGTAACAGTAGATGTGTCTCATCTGGCTGCAAAACAACCTTGAACTATCTTCAGAGGAAAATTTAGTGAAACCATGTGTTGTATTGCAGGCTATTAAAGCTAAAATTGTTTAATGATTTATGCTAGTTAATAATTAGGTGCTAAGGGTGAATTATTGTTTAAACATCTGCCTCTGGGAAAATATTTACAACCACTGATAAAGACCACTCCATGGG
>NW_019192919.1:0-101 GCF_002260705.1 Seriola dumerili
AATTGTTAAGTTTCACGGGGTTATTTATTCCACCATTTGACAGAAATGTCAAATTTCATGAACGCATTTTTATACCTTTCCACTTTTAACTGAACATTTAC
>NW_019192920.1:0-131 GCF_002260705.1 Seriola dumerili
GCATTCCTGTTTCTGCTCTGGTTTTATTGTGAAAGTCATGACTGGAAGTTGTAATTTGTGTTTTTTCCGGCCGCGTTGACGTTCTTTTGAATGTTTGTAGGGATCCAGTAAACATATGCACAATAACACGA
>NW_019192921.1:0-524 GCF_002260705.1 Seriola dumerili
GGCCATGCCTCAAGAGGGAGAGACGGCTCGAGACAGACAGAGCCAAATGGAGAGACATCAGCTCCGAGAGAACCAGGAGAGAGTCGACCTGGAAGACCTCGACCAGAGGAGAAAGAACCAGCAGCGTCAGCAGATGAAACTCAATGCTGAGACTGTACGGGCCGAGGAGCAGAGGAGAGAGGAGCGGGAGGAAGAGCTGCTGAGATCCAGACTGAGGGCCCAGAGAGAGAAAGAGCTGGCTGTGATTAAAGAACGAGAGGAAGCTCTGCTGAGGACAATACTCAGACAGAAGGAGGAGGAAGACAAGCTACGTCAGAGAGTGCTGCGCAAGACTGTCCACCAACAGCTGTGGGAACGTGAGCAGTCAGCAATGTCCAGGCGAAGACAGAGCATCAGCGCAGCCGATCAGCTGATCATGGAGGAACAGCAACGACGTATGCGCCTCCATGAGATTGCAGAGGAGACGCTGATGGAGCTGAGGTTCATCGGGATCCCTGAAAAATACTGCCGGAGAGTGGCAGTGT
>NW_019192922.1:0-155 GCF_002260705.1 Seriola dumerili
ATGGTGCATTCAGTGTATGTGGAAAACGTGGAAATATTACCCTTCGAGCTTGAAAATACGACCCAGAATCAGAATCAGATTTATTGTGCACGTTATGTAGCCTACTAGTGGCCGTTGGTGTATTTACACAGTGGCAATAACAATGTTCAGGAAAA
>NW_019192923.1:0-133 GCF_002260705.1 Seriola dumerili
CTTTTGGAGCACTTCCTGTTAGTCCACAAGCACATAAATTAAGTTAATTCATCAGAGGGATGCCAGCTTTCAGCCAAAATTGGTTGCAAGTCTGTAGCTCATCGTATTGCTGAATAAGGCCCCAAAATGTTGG
>NW_019192924.1:0-436 GCF_002260705.1 Seriola dumerili
CGTCCTCTTCCTCGGCCTCCTCTGATTCTTACTCTTCTTGCTCCTTCCATTGTACTCCACACAGACAGCTTACCTGTGGCTTATTTATAGTGCTTAGGCTGATTGCAAAGTGAACTAATTCTCTAAAATTGTTTTCACATGTGAAAGTGTGCCAGACAGTTGGCAAAATAGTGTAAATAATAGCCATACATGTGTATAATTTTGCTAGGAGTGTTTTGGAAATTTGGCAATTGAGTGTAAGCAGCGAGTTGTGTTTAAAGTTCTGCAAAAAGAGTGCTGTGCAGTGAATTGTGCCTACAGTTTTGCAAAGTGTTTGTTACAAAATTACAAACTGAGTGCAAAGCAGTATTTGTGCTTTTAGTTTGGCTAACTCAGTGAGTGGTTTTGCTATATGTATTAATAGTTTTAGAAATTGTGCTACAAGAACATGATTAGC
>NW_019192925.1:0-111 GCF_002260705.1 Seriola dumerili
TCCACTGGTCCTGGAACAAAAGAACGTAGCCAGCAATCTACCAGCTTTAAGCAGAAACTCTTGCCTCTGCCACTCGCATCCAAAAGCCTCCAATACACTACTGTGTCTGTC
>NW_019192926.1:0-284 GCF_002260705.1 Seriola dumerili
AAAAAAATGAAGTTTGATGCTGAACTTGCAGCGTTTCTCCTAGACTTGTAAGTAAACTGCTGTTAATGCTAATGTTGGCTATGTAGCAAGAGCAAAACTTTCAAATAGCTCTTTTAATAAGTGTTGTATGACAGAAGGACTTAAAATGCAGATACAACATACTGTATAGTGTACTTCATTGCAGAAAACAGACACATGTGCTACACTACTACAACATATCCACTGAAATAGATTCATCAATGTGTAAAATTAGACAGACACCATGGAACAATTCCATACATTAT
>NW_019192927.1:0-102 GCF_002260705.1 Seriola dumerili
TGGCATAAAATGTCAAAAAAACATCATAGTATTTTAAGGAATAAATAGTTATAAAAACATCACAGTATGACAAGGAATGAAAAGACATAGTATAGTAAGGCA
>NW_019192928.1:0-170 GCF_002260705.1 Seriola dumerili
TATTGAAAATGAATACCAAAACCGTACAGGCAGAGAGGAAGAGGATAACATGAATCTACATTATGATTCAGAGTGAGTATTTTGAAATATAGGTATTTAGGGTACTAGTCCAAGGTTGTTTGGCTGCCACTTCCATACCATCCCCATTCTGGCAAGACGGGACAAAACAA
>NW_019192929.1:0-227 GCF_002260705.1 Seriola dumerili
CAGATCTAATGTGTAATATCTAACACTTCAATTCCAGCATTGATTTGCTGATTAATCGATTAGTGAAAATGAATCAGCAGATACAATGATAATCAATTAACTCTTTCAGTAATTTTTAATATTTGATGGTTGAATTTTTTATTTATTTTATACGACGGGAAACTGAACTGATCTGAACTGAACCAATAATCCAGAAAATGTTCTGTGGATTAATTGATAGTTGTGGC
>NW_019192930.1:0-123 GCF_002260705.1 Seriola dumerili
AATTATTAAATTCTATATTTGGATTTGAAGAATTTGATTTTAAATGACTAATTGCATTTTACAGGAAGTCAATTTCAGCGTTTTTACTCACCACAGCATTGAGACAACTCCTGGTGAAGTTAA
>NW_019192931.1:0-119 GCF_002260705.1 Seriola dumerili
TAAAAACTATCTGCTCCAGATGTGAAAGTTGGAAAGTAAATCAAACTGTCCAGACTGGACAGTATGAATACGGCTTTAATCATTGCTAGTTATCTGGATTAACTGCATAAGATTAACTG
>NW_019192932.1:0-105 GCF_002260705.1 Seriola dumerili
GTTTCTCCGTAGGTCGGGCCAGTGTACGGCGTCGCAGGCGTCGCAGGCCGAGCTCTCCAGAGGTGGGGCGGGCGGAGCTCCTCTGGAGGGCGAGCAGGAGGCTGA
>NW_019192933.1:0-102 GCF_002260705.1 Seriola dumerili
CAATCAGAAGAAAGGAGGCTCTGAGCCTCTCTTCTGATTTCTGAGTGAGCCAATAAAAACAAAGCAGATATCAGGTAAACACTCAGAGAAACTAAATCCTGC
>NW_019192934.1:0-143 GCF_002260705.1 Seriola dumerili
CATGTTAAGTTAGCTTGACTGGCTTTTCTTCTCCTTGATGTTTAACTTGATGGCGACATAATGTTACGTGTCTGTTTTCATTAGCAACCGGCTACAGTAGGCACGCTAACTTTATTCAGTTGTACTTCTTGCTGAATTTTTAA
>NW_019192935.1:0-148 GCF_002260705.1 Seriola dumerili
CAAAAACTAAGGAGCAACATTGTTGATATTTAGTGAAATGACCACACAGCCACTGTAGTTCATTTTGAGTCGGATTGAACGATATGCAAAGAAAAAAATGATATTGCAATTATTTTGCCGATGATGATTTCAGTTGGAATGGTTGTTT
>NW_019192936.1:0-104 GCF_002260705.1 Seriola dumerili
AAAAAAACCCATTTAAATTTTTGATAGGATTTTGATATTGTATGTGTAGAATACATTTAACTAACCTGTTCCACATCAGTTTTGCTATTTGGAATGCAAAAACT
>NW_019192937.1:0-148 GCF_002260705.1 Seriola dumerili
GAGCCAGGCTAGCGGCTTCCAGTTGTTGCTAGGTTATATAACGTTTTTTGGCAGTAGCTGCATATTTAACATACTGATATGTGATATTGATCTTCTCATTTAACTTAAGTGAATACATTTCCCAAAATGTCAAACATCAAACAGCTAG
>NW_019192938.1:0-108 GCF_002260705.1 Seriola dumerili
TGAACATTATCATTAACATTAAACAACAATTTAAAAAAAATTAATTTCACCTCCTTCACAGAATTCTTGGGGAAAATAAAAGGATCTCAGCTCTAGACTCAGTCAGTT
>NW_019192939.1:0-134 GCF_002260705.1 Seriola dumerili
CCAGTGGGAGTGTATGGCTGAACCTCCAGAGAACAGGGCCGGAGTTTCAAGTTTTTGTTAGATTGGCGAGCAATCCCCTGTAACTTGTTGAAAAATGTTAGTGACATCAAGTTTATGTCCGCTGCCATATCAAG
>NW_019192940.1:0-1634 GCF_002260705.1 Seriola dumerili
CCTGGGGTCGGTGTTGTTCATGTGAAAGTGAAACGTATCCGTGAAGAACTGGGCTGGGTTTAGTTTTTAAATTGGGCTTCATCTGATGTTAGAAATAAGAATGAAACTTTAGAAGACATCAGTGTCACTTTAACTAATTATACCCCAAAGATTAACACATTTTCATTCAATAGAAAAATACTGCATGAAATTAAATTGTTGGTTTTCTTTACAACAGGACGTCGAGTTGTAAAAGATTGCACAGAGTTCAGAACTACTTTCTGTCGGCCCTGCGTAGAAGAAACCTTCATGAATCATCCCACTGGACTTAAACAATGTTATCGCTGCACAAACTGTGATGCAGGTAAATTTCTGTTGCTATCTTCTCGTTATTAGTAGAAACTTGTGACTAAACCTGATTTAAAATCAGTAATTAGTAATATTACTGCAAATACCACAATGTGAAGAGACAACTGTTTAAAGACAGCGTCACTGTGAAGATGCAGAAATTTTGATTAATTTTTAAGTCATTTAAGAGCCAAGTCTCCAGTGATGGCCAAGGGCATGGTTATAATAAAATATACTTTGTATAAAATAGTCATTGTCGTTGTCATTGCAGAGGTAAAATTGTTATTGTATAAGTACGAGATTTTGCAACGTCTGTACATAATGCTATAAAAATAATTAAATTCAATAAAGTAAAAACAAAACTACAATAAGATAATAAATCAGTATTCTACAGCAGTAGTCAACAGTGCAGCAGCTTAGAGGTGCATTATGTAGCAAGGAGTGAGTACAGTACAGAGAAGTAGCAAAGTAGTAAAGGATAATGAAAAGTGTCTGTCAGAGTAAATACTGCAGACAGCTCACTTGTACACAATTATAGAGTCTTCATAAAAAAACGTGTGTGTGTGTGTGTGTGTGTCCGTGTCCTTTACACTGAGGTTAGTAATTACAGCAGCTCTCACTGTATTGTAGTTATGGATATGAAAACAATATCCAGGCAGTAACACGATGGATGGGAGTGTAGAAACATCTCGAAGAGGGTGAAGAGAAATGGGAGGCAGCTAAAGATCCTCTTAAATAAATTGCTAGTTGTTCTTTAGTAGATTAAACACAATAGAAGTTTTGTATCTCCATCTGTAATCTCTATGTGTGTTGACAGGTCCTGGTGTGAAGATGAGGAGTTCATGTACAACAACATCAGACAGAGTTTGTGAACCACTGGAAGGATTCTACTGTATAGACACTAGAGAGAAAAGCTGTCTGGCAGCAAGGAAACACACAAGATGTCAACCAGGACAATACATCAGTCAAACAGGTTGGTTTTCTTGTTCTGACTTTAAGATCATACTGTAGGTATAATTTTATAAAAGTCTCATCTTGGAGCAGGTCAGTTGAGTCACTCAGTCAGTCCGTAACTTTTGGATGATTGACCGATTGGACTGAGTAAAAAAGCTGGTTAGTTACAAGGTGCAGTTCATGTAAAGGAACAAAAATATAAAACAACTGTAAACGTCCTAGATGTCAGAGATGCCCCAGCTTGGCTTTAACATTGGCTCTATTCAGTGTAAATTGCTCCTGAGAAATGCTGTGAAAATTGTGTGTCCAACTAAAAACTGTCTCAAAGTTCCCAGTCAAAGTGAGAGGGACAG
>NW_019192941.1:0-122 GCF_002260705.1 Seriola dumerili
ACACAACAAGCTAGTAGTGACAACCCAGTTTCTTTTGTCCCCTATCCCTTCAGTCCACAGAGGAACACTTTGAACTCTTTGTGAGGACATTACAAGGTCTGTGTTGGAGGAGTCAGGGAATT
>NW_019192942.1:0-104 GCF_002260705.1 Seriola dumerili
CTCTATCTGTCGACCCACTAAACCCCACAGCAACTTTCTATCTGAGTTTTCTGATCTTATGTTGATTCTCATAAATTATGAAAGGATTATTTTACTGGGTGATT
>NW_019192943.1:0-106 GCF_002260705.1 Seriola dumerili
GGAGCAGCCTGGCCCTCCAGCAGGGGTCTGCCTCCTCCTTCTCCAGACAATGAACAGCACGGCCGCCCATCCAGTGCTGTTGGTCCCCCCCTCACTCCGGCGCCGC
>NW_019192944.1:0-191 GCF_002260705.1 Seriola dumerili
ACACACACACACACACACACAGTTAACTACATCATAGGAACATGGGTTAATGATGATTGTTTCCAGCTGATTGCTCAGGCTGATCATCATGTGAAGTTCAGTCTCAAAACTAAGTTCATTCTGTTCTGAGTTTTTTCTCTAGTATCAATAAGAGAACTGTTACTGTGTGTGTGTGTGTGTGTGTGTGTGTG
>NW_019192945.1:0-151 GCF_002260705.1 Seriola dumerili
AAGTTCTGACCTGGTCTTGGGGGATCTTTGAAGCTTTGTCAGGGGCAAACTTGCTGTAGAAATACACATTACTGATGGGATCCTCCCCCTTTTTCCTGTAATCGAAAGAAGTGACCTAAAAGAAAAGGGTGAGAGATAAGATTGTTTATAT
>NW_019192946.1:0-114 GCF_002260705.1 Seriola dumerili
CCGTGAGTCAGGGTCAACGCATGGTCCGCAGTGCCAAGTGTGTGAGGGCAGGGTGGGTGAACCCGTAGATTACTGCAGTTACCTTGGTGACAGCATGCTGGCACACGCCCACTG
>NW_019192947.1:0-106 GCF_002260705.1 Seriola dumerili
TTGGAAGATGAATCGATAAAACTTATTGATATTTAATTTTGATTGACAGCTTTATCAAAGTTATTATTGAGCAAACAAATCAATAGGAAGAATTAAGGGACAGTAA
>NW_019192948.1:0-202 GCF_002260705.1 Seriola dumerili
GCGCTCAGACGGTCCGGTCGGCGTGTATCGGCCGGGCCACGCTGAGACAGAGCCATTTTGGAAAAGTAGTATTGGCTACGTTTCCATGCACCCCTGACGTCCACAGTCCTGTTGAATTCATGTTCATGTTGTGTGCAGGAGCCTTTTATTAACACCCTGTGACCTAAAATGATGAGTGAATGTCGGGGGAGGGGGAGCGGGG
>NW_019192949.1:0-150 GCF_002260705.1 Seriola dumerili
ATTTTGATCAAACATCTTAATTGTCCTGTTTATGGACATGTTGTCATAATGGACTTTCCCTCACTTCATGTGATTCTTGAAAACTGATCTGTTTTAAGATCAATATGTTTCTCTTTTTATTGTAAAAGGTTTCTTTAATGTCACATTGTC
>NW_019192950.1:0-213 GCF_002260705.1 Seriola dumerili
GTATACTGACTGAAATATTAGATCTGAAGGTTAAAAAAATTAACTTTTTCTCTGTGATGTATTGAAAGCAATCCTTTGGTGGGGTGTTGTGTGACGCAGTGGTTTACGCAGGCGCCCCATATATTGAGGCTAAAGTCCTCACTGCAGTTGCGCCCGGTTCAACTCCTGCATTATACAGCCCTTTCCTGTGTGTCATTCCCCCTCTCTCTGCCT
>NW_019192951.1:0-1799 GCF_002260705.1 Seriola dumerili
GAAAATAAATCACCCTCAATTTCACCTCTACTCTGACACAGAGCACACATTATTTCATTGTTATTTACGGTATTTGTGCATGTGTGACATTCATGGCCCCTTGACAGTAATTGTTATTACCTGCTGTTTAACAGTGGAAATGTGGAGAGGGGGTGATATAATTAACCCGATAGAATTACTGTAAGTTTGATGATTATTGCAAAAGAAGCTGTAGCCTGCTTACTACATAGGCTAAAGTGACTGGAAATGAAAAGACATCAGTACTGTAATTCAAGGCTACAGGAATACGTTAGTGCAATAATAATAATGACAACAACAATAATAATCATAATCATAATAACTCAAGAGTCCAAAATTACATTGTGTACATTGTGTACATTTTCATAAAAACCAAACAGCTAAAAAATAAATTCATAATTAATGTAAACCAAGATAATAATGGGTAAAGGTTACACGACCTAGGGATTTGAAGACATCATTAACTTAAACAAACTGGGTCATATCCCCCCAGAGCTGTTGCTTAGAAAACTACAGTATTTTTATGTAGTAAATATTATTCATACAGATTATCATTTAAATATAATCCTCAAAAATAGACTTTGCTCTTTTAAGGTAAAAATGAAGGGGATACATTAGTTCACTGCTGTACATTATAAAATCAAGTTTGAGGCACTTGAGGCCACGCCCAATTCACTGACGTCAGAATGGGTACTGTCCATCGGCGTTTCAAGGGCAAAACTACAGAAGGATGAGAAAGAGCCAAGCACTTTTGGCTGCATCGTAATATAATCAAAACTATGGTTCCACCCCCTGTTTGCTGCACCACATGATTGCCACGGAAGCTGCTTTTCTGTACATATAGCCAGAGAAGCTGCACCGTGTCTCAGGTTGCTGACAGCTGACAATTGAAGACCACCGTGTTTTGAACATTCTGAAGAAGCGCTTCCACGTTCAGCACCGGCTGACTGACTTTTAAGTCATCATGGCAGATTCCAGCCTCAACAACCTGACATCGCTTGCCCGGGCTCTGTCACAACCTAAACTATATTTGTCAGAAGTGGATGACAACTCTACGCGAAATGCTCAGCCTCAACAGTGCCGAAGGAAAAAGTTATCGAGCTGCAATTCGATCGAGCGCATTGAGTCGGCGACTCGACACACCGGCGAGGCGCGAGTCCTGGTCATCAACACCGGAGGAACCATCGGGATGACAATTCATGATAACGGTAACTGTGGCTAAGTGAAGTAATTGCACTGTTATTTGTCTGTCCTGTGTAGCCAGCGGCAGCTGACGTGTGGCAGTTAGCTAGCACAGCACGCAGCTTGCTGCTAGCAGGCTGGGTGCATGTTGTTGCCTCATGTTGCTGTGAGCAGGAGGCTTGGAGTAAAGCTTTGCGTGACATCAACATACCAGTACATCCTAAAATAGTCCGGCAAAGAGCTTAGTTACACAGCTGAAGCTAGCTTACAACAGTTAGCCTTACACATGTACAAACTGTCTTCCTGGTCTTCAGAGACAAAGTGTATTGACTATTAATTAAGTGATTATCATAACATTTAGCTTAACAGTTCTTTGCGATTGCTTACACACTTATTTCAGTGTTGATGTACTGAAAGGTACAGTCTAGAAAGTTGAGGACCTGTTCTCAATGTCCATATTATGGATGCTACCGTGTCGCGACTGAGGTTGGTCTGGACCAATTCTCTGTGCAACGCCCTGCCTTATTTACAGTATTTGTTACATGAATTTCCCTTAGGGCATAAATAAAATATCTATCTATCTATCTATCTATCTATCT
>NW_019192952.1:0-110 GCF_002260705.1 Seriola dumerili
AAGCAAGTTTATGAGTTGAAGTTGTGGAGTAAAAATTAACGACTTTGTAGAAGTATAAAGTATAAAAATCCTTCAGCGTTATGAATTACTTTTATTGTCATACTAAATAT
>NW_019192953.1:0-113 GCF_002260705.1 Seriola dumerili
TTAATTGTCTTCTTTCCTTAACTAATTTCTCCATTTCCCATTGCCGTCTAGACTTAACTAACTGTGCTCTTTCGACCCTCTTTCTGTCTTGCACCCCAAATCTTTCTGCACCA
>NW_019192954.1:0-159 GCF_002260705.1 Seriola dumerili
GCTGTTTTGAGATCTCTCCACAGGTGTTCTATGGGATTTCGATCTGGACTCATTGCTGGCCACTTGAGAACTCTCCAACGCTTTGTCTTAAACCATTTTTGGGTGCTTTTTGAAGTATGGTCTGGGTCATTGTCCTGCTGGAAGACCCATGACCTCTGA
>NW_019192955.1:0-109 GCF_002260705.1 Seriola dumerili
TTTTTATGCCTTACTATACTATAACATTTTAGTAACTTTTTATGCCTTACTATACTATGACATTATAGTAACTTTTTATGCCTTACTATACTATGTCATTTTGATGACT
>NW_019192956.1:0-104 GCF_002260705.1 Seriola dumerili
GACGGGTCGTGGGATTTGTTCACAACATATAAAATATATAATTATATATATAAAATATATAATATAATTTTCAATCTTTCTTAAATCTCATTTCTGACTTGCAG
>NW_019192957.1:0-141 GCF_002260705.1 Seriola dumerili
TTATTGCATCAATGTGACTAATGAAGCCAACATTTGAGTGTGTAACCTTTCAACAATATCTTTGAGTCTTTCCTTCTTGTTGCCCAATAGAACTATCTCTGACTTGTCGTTATTTAATTCAACTGATTTTGTTAAACAATG
>NW_019192958.1:0-174 GCF_002260705.1 Seriola dumerili
TATATCAGTGAGTTACAGAGGAATCAGCAGGAAAGGAGAAAGTGAAGACTGTTGGTTTGGAGAGAACGATCAGTCCTGGAGTCTGATCTGCTCTGATGTCAGTTACTCTGTCTGTCACAATGAACAAGGAACATCTATCTCCTCCTCCTCCTCCTCCTCCTCCTCCTCCTCCTC
>NW_019192959.1:0-124 GCF_002260705.1 Seriola dumerili
CCATGAGTGGACAACAACCCCCCCAACCCCCTCCCCCCCCTCCTCCTCTCTACTGACTTTTGACTCGGCATCAGAAGTGATGGGTAGTAACAGTCAATTTGCCTGTTTTGCTTGATGTACAGCC
>NW_019192960.1:0-131 GCF_002260705.1 Seriola dumerili
CACTAGCATTGCATATGGTCACAGTGTCTGTTGATAAAGTTAAAATTGCTTTGATTTACTATCGCGTTACGCTTGTCATAAGCTAAGTTAGCTGACATTTGGCTTCTCATACCGCCAGTGTATGTATAATC
>NW_019192961.1:0-113 GCF_002260705.1 Seriola dumerili
GGGGACGACCCGCCCTACGAGCCACAGAATTAGAACAGCAATAAACTCTTTGTTCAAACCGTTAGTTTCATGCTTTGATTTGAAACTATGTTAAATTACATTGTTCCGATCAA
>NW_019192962.1:0-173 GCF_002260705.1 Seriola dumerili
GAGGGAGGAGATCCAAACTAAAGAACATGAGGTAGACATGTTAAAGGTTGAGAACTGCAAGGAGTCAGAGGTGCTACAAAATGAGATCCAGACTCTGAAGAATCAAGTGGAAAGTTTGGGTGAATCACTGAAGACTGCAACAGAGCAGGTTCAGGCTAAAGAAAATCTGCTGA
>NW_019192963.1:0-662 GCF_002260705.1 Seriola dumerili
TGTGTGTGTGTGTGTGTGTGTGTATGCATGTGTGTGTGTTTGTGTCTTGCTGGCATTATGGTAGGAAGAACCTGGACACAGTCAAACACACATGCAAAACATAGATTGCACAAAATGATGACAAACACTCTTGCAGTGTGGCAAAGACAAAGGTGCGCTTTGTCTGTCCACGTAAGTCAGCGGCTCTCAGATATCAAAGCAGAGGAGAGAACAAGAACCACAACAGGATGTGGGTTAGAGTGACAGAAACAGAGAGAGAGAAAGATTTGAGTGTGTGTGTTTGTGAAATGTATCAAGGATGGAGGGAATTTCCATTGAGAAAAGAAAAATTTGATACTGATATCAGACATATTTTGAATTCTCAGACACATGTATGTGAGTGCTTTGCCTTTCTAATGGTACTCATCACTTCTTCATGTTGTAATCCCTCAGGAACAGCTCTTGTCATTGCATTTTTGCATTTCATACATCTCTCTCTTTGCCCTTCTCGTTCTCCTTCTCATTCTTTGTCAGATCGGCGTTTAGCTCCACTCTATTAATATTTCATGCTGCCACTCCAATACCTGTCTATCAATAACCCAGACAAGACACACCTCAGGTCCAATCCATCATACTCAACACTGACCAAGCTGTGTGTGTGTGTGTGTGTGTGTGTGTGTGTG
>NW_019192964.1:0-163 GCF_002260705.1 Seriola dumerili
AGTTTGTCCAAGGTGAACATCTGTCTCACAGGACGACGTCACAGCTGTCCACGTCTTCTCGTCTCCATCATCTCTCATTCTCTTTTTGTTTCCAGAGTGTCGGAGCAAATTTCCGTCTCATGGCGACGTCAGTGAATCCAGCGTTGTCTCCTCCTCCCCCTCC
>NW_019192965.1:0-112 GCF_002260705.1 Seriola dumerili
TGTCAAGTTCTGTGGCTAGTCATTTTTATTCAGCAGAAATCATATGATTACATTAAGTCCAGCAGTGCAAGTCACAGAGTTTTATCTCAACACTAATCTCTCTCTGTGTGTG
>NW_019192966.1:0-131 GCF_002260705.1 Seriola dumerili
CTTTCATTCATTCCCAAAAAACTTGTTTTTATTATTTTTATAATCTACTAACAACAACAGTAGAACCAAAGACAGCTTTACCCGGGCTTTACTCTTGGTCTTCTTGTTGAAGCTGATGGAGGCGTAGGAAA
>NW_019192967.1:0-172 GCF_002260705.1 Seriola dumerili
AACTCTTCTCCTGCATACTGCCAACACTCACTGTGGATTTCATTTCAAGTGTGAGCTGATTTTTTATTTTGACATATAGCTCACGTGTCTAGCTTGGATTGTACATTTCATTGTATTGAAAGTTTTGCTAATGCTACAAAAGAAACTTTAGCATTAACAGATGTTTACTTAC
>NW_019192968.1:0-115 GCF_002260705.1 Seriola dumerili
CTTTGCACTAATACAAAGAAAAAAAGTGGACTTACGGTTAGTTCTATGTAATTTTGGAATGAGTTTACTGGTCTGGCCCCCTTGAGATCAGATTAAGCTGTATGCGGCCCCCAGA
>NW_019192969.1:0-134 GCF_002260705.1 Seriola dumerili
GTCTCCCTTTCTCTGTGTGGGTTGCATCTGCTTCACTGCGAGGAGCTGTTTCTTCTCTATGAAACCATTTCTCCTTTTATTGTTTATCTTTTTGCCTTGCTCTCAATCTGTCCCTCTGTCTCACTCTTTTTCCA
>NW_019192970.1:0-1330 GCF_002260705.1 Seriola dumerili
TACTATCAGAATAAAGGCGAAAATGACTTTAAAAAAAAGAAAATCCTCCGTAGACCAGCCCCTGAAGGACACAGAGGGACACAGCTGACGTCTGTGCTAAACCTTGACCTGTAAAGTCAAGGTTTCACCGTTTCTCAATCATCAGCACACGCAGCGTGCAGAGCGTTTGACGTGCTCTTGGACAGTCGGCTCTGTGTGAAGACGTCGGGATGTCTCTGTGATGTCTCGCTGCTACCTGCAGCTCAGTTTATCTCCTTTTCATTCGTGAGTGGAGATCAAACTCCTCTCTGGCGCCTTCTTCCTGCCCGTAAACACACAGACCTGGAAAGTTCCTGTCTCATGCAAAATGTAACGGCGCCCTCCGCCACTTACAAAAACCAAAATGAACATAACAATATTTGAATATCTGGCGGTGGAGAGAAATATCCCACAGTCTGATTGATCCTTTGGGGGAAACAGAGCTGGAATCGTCACGGCTCGGTCTATATCCACGTTAACGTTTCACTTCCAGCTGAGATTTCCCCTTGACCTTTAATGTCACATGGGTCTTTAGTCATGAGTCGACCAGCGCCGGGTGAGAGAGGGTTCACCTTGACCCATATTGGACACTTACTGGAAAAACCGCCGCCCAGCATGTTCACTGTGCCTGCCAGAGGAAACCCAGCAGCGTAATGAGGGAAATGTCAGACTGTCCTTCACTGCCTCACCACTATACTCATCTCTACGTTTCATATATCATTACAACGGTCTGCTCTTTTGTTATGTTGTTTAGTTGCTGATCATCTCTCTCCCATCCTGCTTGGGTTGAATTAGACTTCTGAGTGTGTTTGCTGTTTTTAATCTCTTACAGGAGCTGCCAGAATTACATTCCTCAATTTAATCAGCAGGTTGTTTCAGGCTTGGTCGGACTTCAGATGCGTTACGACTGGTGGAGGCCTGTTAGAGGCTTCCATTAGCTGATTAAAGGCCGTTAACATGTGAGGTTAGAATCATAAAAAGCACTGATGATGACACGGACAAATACCTTATAATGCGGCTCTTTGGATGCAAAACTGGTTCATTTATTTCCTTGAACAGGAGGTGACACAAACTCTGAAGTTCAGCTCATTTAGCTCAATGAAAACAGCACGACCACAAAGTGAAAACACCTTGTTACAAGTCCCGCTTAAGGAATTTTACTTTACTATTAAAGTATCAGAGGTAAACTTATATTTATGCTCAATATAATATAATTATAATATAATTATATTAAAGGTCCATATCCTACACTTCCTGTTTTATTTTGAAGTGCTGATCTGTAAGAAGATATATTTGTGGTTTTAAGAACCAA
>NW_019192971.1:0-185 GCF_002260705.1 Seriola dumerili
ATCCGACATATCCCAAGATTCACCGCACGCCAGTAACGACTACAACAGTAACACTGTCAAAAGTAAGTTTTGTGTTTCAGCTCGGTTCAAACAGCGTGCACCAGATGGGCTCAGTCCTAACTGCCAACGCTTCGACTCCGACCCACGGGCCTTTGCTGCATGTCACCCCCCCCCCCCCCCCCCTC
>NW_019192972.1:0-123 GCF_002260705.1 Seriola dumerili
GTTTATTTATTTCATATTTGAAACATGACTTAAAACCTTCATCACATGATAGTAATTATATCATTTTACACAACGTCTGAAATCGCACTTGACTTTTGATAATAGAATTTGCCAAACGACTTC
>NW_019192973.1:0-107 GCF_002260705.1 Seriola dumerili
AGGAAGAAGTTCACAAGAATCATTTACAAGAGTTTAAAAATCAACTGATTTAATTCATGAATCTGAAAAGTGAGTGAAAGAGACAGACATGTAGAGACTGAACTATC
>NW_019192974.1:0-138 GCF_002260705.1 Seriola dumerili
GTTTTTAATTTTTTTTAAATGAACTAATTTAGGCCGACTGTGTAGAGACTGTCCATGAAGGGAAGGGCAAAGCCTGGCACATAATCAAACACTAAAAATGACTTCTTGTGGTTTTCTGATTTAAGGATTCTGTCTCTG
>NW_019192975.1:0-866 GCF_002260705.1 Seriola dumerili
GAAGCCGCATCCCCTCTCTGTGTGTAGTAATCGGAGTTTCTTTGCTCCATGTCTTGGTTTCCGGTCTCAGAGCACATACATATTAGTGAACTTAGGTGTTAGGGTCTGGCACTGGAGTCTCTCCTGTTAAACTGTTGGTCCTCTCAACGTTTATAAACATATAGGCACTACCCACAGGTGAAACGGCACAGTGAAATATCTTCTAGTAGAATGTGTAGTATACAACGTGACGGCGAGGGTTTAAGGGGCTAAACGGAGGCCAAGGGCGTGTCTGAAGAAGCATTTGTTCTGGTCTGAGATGCTAGTAGTCTAGTGCGACATCTAGTGGCAGTGACGACCGTTTACAGAACCTTGACTTTAGGTGTTCATTACTTCATGTGTATCATTTATATGCAGTCATGGCAATCTGAGGAAAGTCAATGTCGTACTCAGGTAAGATACATGATGCCTGTGTAAAAATGCATGTTCAATATGAGACATGTTCATTGATAAAACTACCAAATCATATTATAACATATTTTAACTTCACCCCCAGCTGGTGACCTGCAATATTAAAACAGCTGTTGCATATTGTAATGAATTCTGAAGAAAAGGCTTAAGGTACGGCTCTATGAGACCAAATGATGACTGTCACAGTGATCTTCACCCTGAAGGATGCCATCCTTACACGTATCCTTGAGAAATTATGGCAACAAACTCCTGTGACTAACCTCAAGAGACTTGGCTTGCCATCTAAGAGCATCCAGGTGAACTTGCCTCTAGTTCTTGCCTGGAACATTTTCATAGTTGAAATTCTTTGACAAAAGTCAGTTTATTTGTATAGCACCTTTTACAAAACAATGTAGTTCATCTTCTACAACTTGTGT
>NW_019192976.1:0-105 GCF_002260705.1 Seriola dumerili
TGACAGGCTTTAAATTAACAAAGCTGAACCAGTCAAACCCACTTTGACCCCGTCTAGAGAAGCTACACATGTACACCCAGTTTAAAACAAACTAGTCTTCTAGAC
>NW_019192977.1:0-119 GCF_002260705.1 Seriola dumerili
CTTACGGGGAGTTTTTCCTTGTCAAATTTGTGGGTCTAAGGGTGGAGGGTGCCAAAATACTTTACAAATTGTTAATATATTTGAGGAAAATTAGTGATTTCTGATTTTGGGCTATATAA
>NW_019192978.1:0-128 GCF_002260705.1 Seriola dumerili
GCCACCTCCTCTGCCTGGACTACATGTACTTGATTTTTTTTTTAATTTGTCAAATGTCTGGTATATTATACATCACTGATATGTTTTACCAATCTACATTTATTAGGCTGCCTCATCATTTAGAAAGA
>NW_019192979.1:0-111 GCF_002260705.1 Seriola dumerili
ATGTCATAGTATAGTATGACATAAAATTTTCAAAAAACGACATAGTATATTATGTTATGAAAATGTCAAAAAACATCAGAGTATAGTCAGGCATAAAAATGTTAAAAAAAA
>NW_019192980.1:0-206 GCF_002260705.1 Seriola dumerili
TTTTTTTTTTTTTTTTACTTAATTTTAGGCTTTTGCCTTTATTACAGTCATAGAGAGAAAGAGAGATTGAGGATGACATACAACAAAGGGCCTCAGGCCAGACTCAAACCCAGGGCCACCTGGTCAAGGACTAAGCCTGAATAGCACGTGCTCCACCAGGTGAACCACTGAGACAGACTATCTTTGTTATTTAGTCTCTCTCACAG
>NW_019192981.1:0-755 GCF_002260705.1 Seriola dumerili
GGTATCTCTGCTTTAGAGCACAGGCAGTGACATCACACAGGTCTCATCATTCCCCTCCTACATTCATGGACTGTGGTTACCATAGAGACAGTACACAATCCATGTAGTCACTCTTGTATGAAGGGAAGTCCTCTATCATAGTGTCATATAATGAATTTTAATGTTAACTGTTAACAGAGCTTGAATGTGAATATTACTCCTTCGCAGATTAAAAAACGAGGCTGGTGTTGTTCAATATTTTTCTTATTGTGAACAAATCTCATTAAATGACCAAACCCAACAATGTGTTAGAGCGTCTCTCTATACCACTACCTTACCTACAGGCAGGACTGTGACTGCGATGAGAACCAAGAGATCATGTCCTCTGTATTATTTTAATTTAATTCAAGTTGCAGTTTACACTTCATAATTTAAAGTTACACATAGTGGGTTGCAGAAAAGTTGGATACAAAAATGCAGAGACTCAGTGGCCTCAACTTTGATAATTCCCAGGCAGAAAAAAATGAAGAAATACAGTATCTACACTGATAATGGAGTTTTTAGTGAAGGAGGAGATGTATTGTGTTTATGAGTTAAACTTTTCAAATGATCAATATTTACATTTTTATATATTCTGGATTCTTCAGTGAGGGACAGGGTGTAAATCATTATTCAAAGCCAAATATTGTTATATGTTTTAAAACTTGTCAAAGTGGATCTTTATTTGTATAAATATGATGATGGATGAAGTGAAACAAAATGGCAATTCAGTCCGA
>NW_019192982.1:0-211 GCF_002260705.1 Seriola dumerili
ATACTCCACTCACATCCTGGATGTGGATATAACCTTATTTCATTGTAAGAGCGCTCTCTCTCTCATATACACACATACTCACAACAGAACACCCTGTCCATTGACTCAGAACAACAACATATATGCAGAGACATTTTAACACCAGGTGTGAACTAACTGACTGACTGAGAACTGAATTTAAGGTAAACACAAGAAACTTGTGCTGTAGAAA
>NW_019192983.1:0-103 GCF_002260705.1 Seriola dumerili
CAGCCACCAGCTACAACCACAGACCAAGGAGTGGAAGCCCCGAGGAGCTCTGTGCCGCACCTTGGGCTCCTTCGGGTTTTGCCTTTACGGCACACGCTGTCGC
>NW_019192984.1:0-420 GCF_002260705.1 Seriola dumerili
ACACACACACACACACACACACACACACACACGTCCAGTGAGCCAGCTGACCTTTGTGCTGGTCAGACCTGCCTCCTCACTCAGCTCCATGTCACAGCCAATTACAGCTGCTTCCTCACAGCCAATCAATGTCAGTCAGCAGCAGAGCGACAGCAGCTGTTACCATGGCAGCCGTACACCACATCAAGACAAGCAGACACCAATGACACACACACACACACTCATCACGCCTGCACTAAGCTGGAGGAGTTGCCTGGAACTTAATTTGGTCTTTACATCCTCTCCAGTGTAAATATCCCACAATGCACTGGGCTCCGTCATCACCCCACTGTGGCTGAAGGTGTAAACTGGCTTCACTTCTTCTCTCTCTTCGCCACGAACCAGCAGATGGCTGCGATGCCAGCGGGAAAATAAACACAT
>NW_019192985.1:0-120 GCF_002260705.1 Seriola dumerili
CACTTGATGTTCTGGGTAAACATACGGAAGTCAATAAAGTGATGAGGGACTGAGGTAGAAACCAGGTACTGAGAGAGAACAAGGTCAGAGCTGCTGGAAGAAGAGACAGGAAACCACACT
>NW_019192986.1:0-141 GCF_002260705.1 Seriola dumerili
CAAGACTTGTTGCTTAGACACACATTTCCAGTCGTGTGCATTCCTTAGCTTCCTGCGTCCCTCCATCGTTCAAACAAAATAAACTAGTACAGGAATCTCAACCTGTTGGCCATCGACTACGCCTTTCGGCCTCGCCTTAGG
>NW_019192987.1:0-123 GCF_002260705.1 Seriola dumerili
AATGAACCCAGTAAAGTGAGTCAACCCATCTTTACCAGCCGCAACATTAACGTGATGAACATGAACGCATCAAAGTATAATATAATAATAATATATATTATTCTAAAATGGAACATTTTACTT
>NW_019192988.1:0-135 GCF_002260705.1 Seriola dumerili
CATGAACAGGAATAAAAAGGCAGATTTTGTTTATATTTTTATATATATTTTTTATATATTTTATATATTTTTTTTTTATATATATTATATATTTTTATCAGCAGCATAATTCTGGAAAAAACATACAGTAAACTT
>NW_019192989.1:0-148 GCF_002260705.1 Seriola dumerili
GGGTGGAGAAAGCTTTCCCTTTTCCACAACAGTAATTTCCGATGGTGTTGTGACCACCTCTGGAGCTGAGGATAGCTTCTGACTGTCAGGCTCTTCCTTGGTCTTTGTTAGGTCTGTGGTAGCAAGTTCTGGGGAAGGTTTAAGACCC
>NW_019192990.1:0-712 GCF_002260705.1 Seriola dumerili
AAAACGCATGTGCAACATCCCGCAGTAATAATAAAAAAACACTGAACTTCAATTTATGTATCCACCATATTGGAATAGGCGAGACTGGCCTGTAAACAAATACAAGTAAACAGGACAGCTGTGGTTTTCTGGATAAAAAGTGCTATAATATTTACATTTCTCCACCAGGTTCAGTGAGTCTTTTTTCATATTTAAGGGTTTCTGGTGTTTGTCTCCAATTACTTTGAATCTTGACAGTTCAGACTATAATCCCTGCCGGACGCTCAAGGAGTGAGTATTAATGTTAGGTTTACATGAACTGAATTACTTAATCCATTGTCCTAAGGAATTGTAAAAAATTATTTGGATTTGGGTTATTTTCCTTGGTTAATAATTGTGCCTTTGTCCCAATAAAATATGATTTAATGTACATGAAATGTGCAGAAACTTTTTTATTACACAGCTCACTCACCCCGAAATACTGAAAAAAGAATTGAAATAATGCATTTTCAAGTTCTGATAAATGACCATCACTGAGAAAAATGGGACAAAATTGGTAAATACAAATCAATAGTGAGATTCTGGCAGTCAGATACAGATACTCCACTACAGACAAATACAGACAAAATGATATGTAACAGTAATATAATATATTTACATCACATTGTAAAAAGTAGAAAAATGCAGTAGAATGGAATATGAGTGTAATATAGTATGATGTGTGATGTAGTAG
>NW_019192991.1:0-180 GCF_002260705.1 Seriola dumerili
ACACTGGTGCATCCAAGTCTATACTCCGGCAAGGAGTGTTACCCCTGTCCGAGGAGTCTTTCCTTGGTTGTGATGCATTGATACAAGGGTGTGAGATGTCCTAACTCAGCGCACCCTTGCATTGTGTGTATTTGAGGTGCAGTTTGGTTACAGGGCTCGTGCCAGTGGGTTTGCGTCCTT
>NW_019192992.1:0-101 GCF_002260705.1 Seriola dumerili
CACTGCTGTTCAGTCTTTCTATTGTTATTGTGCAGGTCTGGTCTTTATCTGCACTGCCATCCATCTTGACATCCAGTCCTGGCTCTGGATAGGCAAACGTA
>NW_019192993.1:0-151 GCF_002260705.1 Seriola dumerili
TAATTTATCATTTTCTCATGCAACAGCCAACATTTTTTTTAAAGGAACACTGATTACATGTTTTGCTGGAGAAAAAAATATTTATTATATAATTTATTACATCAGTTTATTATCATAGACTATAAAATGTCAACAATAACATCAAATTACT
>NW_019192994.1:0-150 GCF_002260705.1 Seriola dumerili
TCAATAACATTGCAGCTCCTGCGATTTGAATATTGCACTTGGCCATACCTGATTTCCACAGGGCTGCGCAATTTATCGAAATATAATTGAAATCACAACATGTCCAAGTGTCATATCCAAATCGTAGGAGCTGCAATTTTTTTGATAAAG
>NW_019192995.1:0-118 GCF_002260705.1 Seriola dumerili
CTTCTGACCATGAGACAACACTTCTAACCATTGCTCCATGGATCTTCTCCATGGACAAAAATGCCATAGTATAGTAACACATGAAAACGTCATAGTATAGTAAGGCGTAAAAATGTCA
>NW_019192996.1:0-149 GCF_002260705.1 Seriola dumerili
TGGTCCTTACTGCAGCATTTAATCATCTGTGATATATCTGTGTGAATGTTTTATTCATGGCCAGTAAACCAGTTACTTCTTGTAGCACAGGAATACTAAGACATTGGAAATTAATGCATTCTGTCCGTGAACACGAACTCCTCTGAGAT
>NW_019192997.1:0-180 GCF_002260705.1 Seriola dumerili
AAAAACGACATAGTATAGTAAGGCATAAAAAGTCACAAGATCATCATTTTTTCGTAAGCCATAAAAAGTAAGAAAAAACGTCATGACATATTAAAGCATAAAATCTCATAAAGTCATCATTTTATTGTAAGGCATAGATACTTCAAACAATGTCATAGCATAGTGAGGTAAAAAATGTCA
>NW_019192998.1:0-153 GCF_002260705.1 Seriola dumerili
ACGTGTGTCCTCATTCTTTTAGCAGTGTGAACGCAAATGTGTCTTGGGCCACGTTGGAGGACCGCCTACTCTACTGACGTCCTCTGACATCATGTGATTAGTCCTGCCACAGTTTCATAGGCCCCGTTTAGACCTGGTATTAACATCCGTCTT
>NW_019192999.1:0-105 GCF_002260705.1 Seriola dumerili
TATATATGTATATATGTGTGTGTGTATATATATATGTATGTATATATATGTATATGTATGTATATATATGTATATATATATGTATATATATGTATGTATATATAT
>NW_019193000.1:0-133 GCF_002260705.1 Seriola dumerili
ACAGCTTAGAGAAGAACAGAAGCTAGGATGATATTGTGAGCTGTTTAATTACAGTACTGAGGGTAGGCAAACAATGTGCTGTAGGAGGAGGAGGGCATGAGCGCGCACGGTGCTGGGGGGGGGGGGGGGGGGG
>NW_019193001.1:0-150 GCF_002260705.1 Seriola dumerili
GATATTGATAAACATGCCAGACCTGCAATATTAAAAAAAGGATTATTTTACCCCGTTTGGTGAATATAATTTCTTATCTAAAACGTGGTGAGGTAAAAAGATTATGTGGCTTCACTGAGGCTGACATACTGGTTCTGGATAAATGTTGTC
>NW_019193002.1:0-160 GCF_002260705.1 Seriola dumerili
TCTTTACTGGGTGTAAATATTTATAAACTTATGTCTATGGAAGAACTAGTTTCTGTGGTGCAACCTGTTTTAACAATGAACCCTTTAGATTTGAATGGCCCTGTGATCTTTCATCCAGCGCCACCTTCAGGGCAAATGTTGTTTTTAACTTTCTAGACTC
>NW_019193003.1:0-4749 GCF_002260705.1 Seriola dumerili
GTCTGTCCGCTTCGTCAGTTGAGCCAGAGAGTACACACAACACACACACACACACACACACACACACACACACACACACACACACACACACTCAAACACACAGTCAACACACACACACCACACACACACTCACACACACCACCTCCACACACCACACACACACACACACACACACCACCACACACACAAAACACCACACAACACACTCACACACACACACACACACACACCACACACTCACACACCACACACACACACACACATCCACAACACACCACTCACACAAACACAACACACTCACACCACACACACTCACACAACACACACACACACTCAAACCACACAACCTAAAAAACATCCACACACTCACACATACACACACTCACACACCCCACACCTCACACACACACACACACACACACTCACACAAACACACACACTAACACACACACAACTCACACACACCACACACACACTCACACACACCACACACAACTCACACCAACACACACACTCACACACACAACACACTCACCACACACTCACACAACACACACACATCACACACACACACACATCACTCACACACACACACACACCACACACACTCAAACACACACACACACACAACACACACACCACAACACACACACACACTCCAAAAACACACATCACACACACCACACTCAACACACCACTTCACACAAACACACACACTCACACACAACACACTCAGCACACAACACACACACACTCACACCACACACACACACTCACACAAACACACACACTCACACACACACACACTCACAACACACACTCACACACACACACACCACACACACACACACACACACACACTCACTTCACACATCACCACACACACACACACTCAAACACACACACAACACACACACACCACACACACACACACACAACTACACGACACACAACACACTCAAACACACAGTACAGCACACACACACTCACAACACTTACACACACTCACACCACACCACAACACCACACACACTCACACAACACAACACACACTCACACACACACAACACACAACGTCACACACCACCACACACACTCAACACAAACACACACACACTCACACACACTCACAACACAACACACACACACACACACCCACACACACACACTCACTCACACACACACACACACACACACACTCACACACAACACTCACACACACACACACACACACAACACTCACAACACACACTTCCACACACACACACACACACACACACACACCACAACACACTCACACAACACACACACACTCACACACAACACACTCACACACACACACACAAACACACACACTCACACACACACCACTCACACACAACACACACACACCACACACAACACTCACACACACACACACACTCACACACACACACACTCACACACACAGACACACACACACACAACACACACACACACCACTCCACACTCACAACACACACACAACACACACACCACACCACACACATCACACACACACACACACACTCATCACACACACACCATCAACACACACAGCACACACACAACTACACACTTCACCTTCTTTGTTCTTTCATCTGCGTGAGAACGTGACAGACACTGAGAACAACACAACAAGCCAGACAGAACCAGAACAGCTGAGAGAACCTTGACCGGGAGCAAAAAAAAGGTCTGTGTTTGACCACCAAACAACAACATGAGATTAAACACACATGATGAGAAATAAATAAACATCAATATAATACAATGAAACATGAAGATGATCAATGGAATCAACAAAAACTGAGTTCAATCTATATCTACCTATTGACCTCATTCTCCTGCTCTGACAAAACACACAAGAAGACAGACAGACAACAGACAGACAGACAGACAGACACACCAGACAGACACACACACACACACACACCACACACACACACACACACACAGGACACACGCACAAGAGCAGACAGTGACAGACACACAGACCACACACACACACACACACAACAGACACACACAGCACACAGACACACACACACACACAACACACACACACACAACACACACACACAAATACGCAGTCACACCACACACACTCTCACCACCAACACAGAACAGACACAGACACACACACACACACCTTTTTATCTTAGCCACGGCTCTTTCAGTTGAATGAGGGGCCCTTTTTTTTTTCTTTCCTACCACTTGTACTTTTGTTCTGTGTTGGACACAAACAAATGAGATTTAAAACATTAAACAACATTTATGATTCAATTCACAACAAAACTGAGTTCAATTCTCCTCTGACTCTGACCCTCAGTCTTCCTTGCTCTGACCTCTTGACTCAGTCTCTGCTCGACCTCAGTCTCGCTGCTCTGATCTCTTGACCTCAGTCTCCTGCTCTGACTTTGACCTCAGTCTCCGCTCTGACCTTTTGACCTCAGTTCTCTGCCTCTGACCTTTGACCTTCAAGGTTGACACTGTTCCATATTGTGATAAATAAATACTAAAAAAGTGAGCACGTACAGGCTCCTGTGTCTTCCTCCACCATGGTGCTAGCTGAGATGAGGCTTTTCTCTAAGGTGTGTGGAGGGCTCAGTTGAGGCTGCAGCAGTTGAGACCAGTGGAGGTTCTTCTCATCAGGTTGAAGCTATATAATGTTTATATTTCACCTCATCAATACAGAACAGCTTATCAGGTTCTTCATATAACCTGTATTGGTCTTTCTTATTATCTTAAGAAATATTACAAAACAGGCAATGTTTGCAGCAGCAGAGTCACTGTATATAAACCTGGTTATATCTCTATGGAAACTAATGGAACATGTCAATGAGCTGAATAATATTCCTGACATGAAGCTGGATGAAGAACAGTCATCAGTCTCCGTCCTCCTCCCTCTGCTGCAGGTCTCACAGTTAGAGGGTTAACGCTTCACTGTTAGCTTCACGTTAGCTTCATGTTAGCTTCTCGTTAGCTTCACGTTAGCTTCATGTTAGCTTCACTGTTAGCTTCACGTTAGCTTCATGTTAGCTTCACTGTTAGCTTCATGTTAGCTTCACTCTTAGCTTCATGTTAGCTTCACTGTTAGCTTCACGTTAGCTTCATGTTAGCTTCATGTTAGGTTCAACGTTAGCTTCACGTTAGCTTCACGTTAGCTTCATGTTAGTTTCATGTTAGCTTCACGGTAGCTTCATGTTAGCTTCACTGTTAGCGTCACGTTAGCTTCACATTAGCTTCATGTTAGTTTCATGTTAGCTTCACTGTTAGCTTCACGTTAGCTTCACGTTAGCTTCATGTTAGTTTCATGTTAGCTTCACGGTAGCTTCATGTTAGCTTCACTGTTAGCGTCACGTTAGCTTCACATTAGCTTCATGTTAGTTTCATGTTAGCTTCACGGTAGCTTCATGTTAGTTTCATGTTAGCTTCATGTTAGCTTCACGGTAGCTTCATGTTAGTTTCATGTTAGCTTCATGTTAGCCTCACGGTAGCTTCATGTTAGCTTCATGTTAGCTTCTCGTTAGCATCACGTTAGCTTCATGTTAGTTTCATGTTAGCTTCACGGTAGCTTCATGTTAGCTTCACTGTTAGCGTCACGTTAGCTTCACATTAGCTTCATGTTAGTTTCTCGTTAGCTTCACGTTAGCTTCATGTTAACTTCACTGTTAGCTTCACGTTAGCTTCATGTTAGCTTCTCGTTAGCTTCACGTTAGCTTCATGTTAGCTTCACTGTTAGCTTAACGTTAGCTTCATGTTAGTTTCATGTTAGCTTCATGTTAGCTTCACG
Organism: Seriola dumerili; assembly: GCF_002260705.1. Classification (NCBI taxonomy): domain Eukaryota; kingdom Metazoa; phylum Chordata; class Actinopteri; order Carangiformes; family Carangidae; genus Seriola; species Seriola dumerili. The sequence continues at coordinate 3,812 of NW_019193003.1, forward strand.
GTAGCTTCATGTTAGCTTCACGTTAGCTTCATGTTAGTTTCATGTTAGCTTCACGTTAGCACTGTGGCTGTGTAAAACTCAGTGAAGTGGATGGAGAAGCTGAAAATATGTTTACAGCTTGTTGAACAGGTGGTGTGATGAAGGGCAGAGCTACGATCTGTGTGTGTGTTTGTGTTTGTGTGTGTGTGAGTGTGTGTGTTTGTGTGTGTGTGTGTGTGTGTGTGTGTGTGTGTGTGTGTGTGTGTGTGTGTGAGTGTGTGTGTGAGTGTGTGTGTGGCTCTGGTGCTGTGCCTTGATATCTGTGTGACTGCATGGTGTGTGTCAATGAAATTATTTTTTCTAATTCATCCTGTTTGTTTTGTTCTTTTGCAATGTGTTTAATGCACCGCTCTGACCTTTAACCTCTCACACACACACTACCTACCTAACTTCATCCTTTTATACACTGTGACACCGGGAACAAGAACAGCAGCCATCAAGAAGCAGGACAGCTGAGAGAACCCAGGGCCAGAGAGGAGGAGGATCTGTAGTCGACAGCAAAACAACAACATGCGGGGAATGAGTGATGTGGGATAAAAACCTCCTGTACTGGAATCACACTTGTTTACAATTTCCATCATTAGAAAGTACTGATGAAATAAGCACACAAGCACACACACACACACACAACACAACACACACACACAACACACACACACAACACACATCACACACACACACAACACACTTGTGTGTTTCTTCACCCCATTTAAACACAGCTGACACCAAACACGAAGACCAGCAGCCGTCAAAGCGGACAGCTGAGAGAACCCAGGGCCAGAGAGGAGGAGGGAATCTGTAGTCCACACAAACAACAAACATGACATTAAAATATTAAGACAAAATTCAAATCTTTAAAACATTTCTGATCCAAGTCAGCAAACAAACTGAGTTTCTAC
>NW_019193003.1:4774-4866 GCF_002260705.1 Seriola dumerili
GATGTGTTTACTGCACCGCTCTGACCTTTAACCTCTCTCACACACACACTACTTACCTAACTTCATCCTTTTATACACTGTGACACCGGGAA
>NW_019193004.1:0-100 GCF_002260705.1 Seriola dumerili
TTACTATACTATGACATTTTTGACGTTTTTTTGCCTTACGATATTATGATGTTTTTTGAGGTTTTTTCACTTTTTCGTGCCTTACTATTCTATGACATTT
>NW_019193005.1:0-142 GCF_002260705.1 Seriola dumerili
TCTTCAGTTCAGTATCAGACAGAATGAGAAAATGTTTCCCGCTGTCGTTCATAGATAAAGATGCGCTTTTGTTTTAATTGAAATGTTCTTTGTGTTTTTTTAAATTTCTTATCTTTGTGGTTTTTTCAGTTGCTGCGTCTGA
>NW_019193006.1:0-104 GCF_002260705.1 Seriola dumerili
CATCTAGGGTCTTCAGGTTTCTTCTAGTAGTCTTCAGTTATCATCTAGGGTCTTCAGGTGTCATCTAATGGGTTAGGGTTAGGGTTAGGGTTAGGGTTAGGGTT
>NW_019193007.1:0-101 GCF_002260705.1 Seriola dumerili
TGAGGCGAGGCTGCAGTCAGGACTCTTCAGCTGGTAGAATACCTGGAGGGGGGGAGGGGGGCGGGGCATTAAGGTGAGGTCACACACCTCGGTCTCGTTCT
>NW_019193008.1:0-156 GCF_002260705.1 Seriola dumerili
CATTTTTGTATTTTCTATATGAAAATATGTAACAGATCACCTCTTTCCTCTCTTCTGGTGTTTTAATCTGTTGTTCTATTAATTGATCAGTTAATATTACACATTGAGTCCTTTGTTAAAACAGCTTTCACATAAAATAAGTAGAATCAATATAAA
>NW_019193009.1:0-114 GCF_002260705.1 Seriola dumerili
CAGAGTGTGATGCCTGTTGTCATTTTCATTTTCCAAGGCGCACATGTACTGTGCGGCGCACGCGGCCACGCCGGTGTCTGAAATAAGTCTTAACGTCTCACATTGGACATATGG
>NW_019193010.1:0-160 GCF_002260705.1 Seriola dumerili
AGTATAGTAAGGCATCAAAAATTTGATAAAATCTTCATAGTATAGTACAACGTCAAAAATATCAAAAAACGTCATAGTATAGTAAGTCATCAAAAATGTGATAAAATCGTCATAGTAAAGTACGACATCAAAAATGTGATAAAAATGTCATAGTATAGTA
>NW_019193011.1:0-100 GCF_002260705.1 Seriola dumerili
TCCATGATTTTATAAAGGACTTTTCAGAGTCTGGGGATTTTTCCGTAAGGAGAGACCAAACGCCGGTGTCTCCTTGTTCTGGCTTCTTAAAGAGCCAGTG
>NW_019193012.1:0-127 GCF_002260705.1 Seriola dumerili
CTTTGACCAACTAAGCCACAGCACCTGTGTGTACAAGTACAGATTAGTGACAAATTCACAGTCCAGTCACGTCGTTGGTATCACCTCCACCAAGGTTCCAAGTGAGTTGAGGAGATACAAAAAGGTG
>NW_019193013.1:0-122 GCF_002260705.1 Seriola dumerili
TCATAGTATAGTATGGCAAAAAAAGTAAAAAAAGTCATACAATAATATGGCAAAAAAAGTCAAAAAATAGTCATGGTATAGTCAGGCAAAAAAAGTCATAGTATAGTATGGCAAAAAAAAGT
>NW_019193014.1:0-107 GCF_002260705.1 Seriola dumerili
GCTGCTGGCTCCGCCCCCATCAGAGCAGTTAAATCAGTCAGTTTCCAGCGCGCTCTTAACACTTACTACTGATTTTCTCTGAACAGGACACCCAGCCCTGTTACTAC
>NW_019193015.1:0-522 GCF_002260705.1 Seriola dumerili
GGCCCATATACAGTACAGCATGATTGTCTGATGCTACTTCCAAATCTGGACCAATTAAAGTAAATGTTGAAGGATAACAGCCGGATTCCACCCAGATGTGGAAGTATATGGGTCAAACTTGGGCCAAGGACTCAGGCATATGTTTGGCCAGAAGTTTCAGTTTATTATCTGTGTTTTTTTATCATTCAGTGTTTCTAAGTGAAAACCAAATTACCTTTCACTTTCATGGGTCTTGTGACGACATTATATGTTTCCTGACATTGTTCAGCCACACTGTCCCCTGCAGATACTGAAACATAATAAAATATAATTTACACAAGCATCAGGTTTATATCTATAGGCAATGAGAAAGTGCAAGATAATGTCAAACTACTAGAGTGTGAGTTACTAAAAGGCTGAGACAGACACTAAATACATCACTGCACATTAAAATATCGGGCTGGTTGTGTCCTGGACCAGTTTTTCTTGTGTCCTTGTTATACTTTATTATAATGTTATGTTTCTATGGGAGATGTAGAGTAT
>NW_019193016.1:0-179 GCF_002260705.1 Seriola dumerili
AATCAATCAGTGCTCATCATCATCATCATCATCATCATCCATGAATCCTTCTGTAAGTGTGAAACATAATGAAATTTAAACACAAACCTGTCTATGCACCTATACTGTCTACATGTATCTTTTTATTGCACTAGGATTTACTCTCAAACAGCTATTTTCTTTATCAAAATGTGTTATCA
>NW_019193017.1:0-101 GCF_002260705.1 Seriola dumerili
CAGATAGAGAGAGATGGAGTGAGAGAGTGAGTGAGAGAGAGAGGGAGGGTGGGTGAGGTGGTGGTGGTGGTGGTGGTGGGGGGGGTTATAAGGGTGTTAGG
>NW_019193018.1:0-113 GCF_002260705.1 Seriola dumerili
ACACACAAAGTGCTTGGGTAAGGTTAGGAAAAGATAATAGTCTTGGTTGAACCTAAAAAAGTCAACACTTTGTAGTGGACTGGAAAAAATGGACAAGTCTATCAAACACTTTA
>NW_019193019.1:0-142 GCF_002260705.1 Seriola dumerili
AGATTTGAATTTGAGTATTTCATTGGTGCCTGATTCACACGGCGACATCACACTGTAGGTTTTTAATGACGTCAGTCTGTCAGTGTTTAGTTTGAGGTTCCTTGTGTGTGTTTACACTGGATTTTACAAACGGAGACATTTT
>NW_019193020.1:0-125 GCF_002260705.1 Seriola dumerili
ATTATAGTTATCGTCACATGACCAGCATTTACGTTGCGTTTCGTCTCGTTTTCGTCACGTGACAATCCTAGTAAACCGCTAAAACTTCTGTGGACAACCTCAATATCACCACCTGAAATGTTTGT
>NW_019193021.1:0-129 GCF_002260705.1 Seriola dumerili
TATTGATTATTCCTGTCTCCTTGGCCAAGCTTCAATAAAACATCTTCAGCATTAGATATCCCAGTGTTCTTTCAGCACCTACCATAAGAATTCCCTTAAAAGTAATATTTGGCCAGACCCTGGGATATT
>NW_019193022.1:0-344 GCF_002260705.1 Seriola dumerili
TGTATGTCAATGTGTGTGATCATGCATGAGACTGCAATTGGTGGGAAGTGAGAGTGAACTCCTGACAGGTCTCCAATTAGGAGTGTGAGTGAGGTTGCCATGCCCTTGAGAAGGTTTCATTGCGTAAAAGCAAAAAATGTGGATTGAGAGACTTTAGAACTGTGTTGTGCGGTACTTGTTTTGTGTGTGAACAGTTTCATGCAGTGTTGAATTGTACTGTAGTAAAATGTCTTTGTTTTTAGCAACAGGAGTTAGTTAGTGATGTGCCGCAGTCAGCGGTGTCTCTAGATTTGATTGCTGCTCTGTGTATTTTGAGCCAGTTGTTTGGATGAGTGGGTGGTTTT
>NW_019193023.1:0-174 GCF_002260705.1 Seriola dumerili
CGTCTCGACGCCTGGAAATGAATGTGAGGAACCAAACAAGTTTTCAATGCATTTCTTAAACCGCACATGCACTTCCTACTTATTTTCTTTTTCTTTACTAACATCTCAAGGTATGAATCTGGCTTAAAATGTCATATTGTTGGGTAACATCATGACCATATTAACCTGGTAGGG
>NW_019193024.1:0-125 GCF_002260705.1 Seriola dumerili
TAGATAGAACTCATTCATCCATATTTTGAGAGAAAACACGAACAGCCAAAGCCAATGAGAATATCGCTGGGCCGAACCAATCAGGGGGCTGGAATATATTTACAGCCACGTCAGGTTAGGTTGAC
>NW_019193025.1:0-104 GCF_002260705.1 Seriola dumerili
ATACACACAGTGTCTTATATGATAATATAGTATTTTTTATATTATTTATAGTATTTATATATTTTTTTAACACTTGTGGCCATAACATTGTTCAGTCTGATCAG
>NW_019193026.1:0-110 GCF_002260705.1 Seriola dumerili
CTGTTGTCCAGCTTTTTCTGAAGGAGACAAAACAAAACAACATATGTGTCGTCAACTCATGTAATTCATTCTGAAAATTGTTCTCAGTTTATTTGTGACCAATTGAAAGC
>NW_019193027.1:0-175 GCF_002260705.1 Seriola dumerili
TCATGGCAGAGTAAACACATAGGTTTGGCGTTTGGAGTTGGCGGTAAAATAAAACAATACTTGTCGGTCCAGGCAGGGTTAAAACGGCGGTTTTCATCGTCAACTCTTCGTTTACGGGTTGAGAGAGACATACTGCTTGAGATGCTAACATGGGTTATATCTGTTAGTGATGGGT
>NW_019193028.1:0-151 GCF_002260705.1 Seriola dumerili
TACAATACAATGCAATGATATGTAGCTAACTGCCTCTGTTCTGCAAGCATGCTGTCTGGGACACATAGCTTCAACATGTTTAGCACCCTTGCTGGGTTCTCATTTGAAACCTTTTGAGTTAGAAACATTGTTGATAATAGTGTTGCCAACT
>NW_019193029.1:0-175 GCF_002260705.1 Seriola dumerili
AAAAAAAGAGCAACATGGTGACTGACTCACTTTTGGAACCAGCCTCAAGTGGTCATTACAGGAACTGCAGGAACTGAACTTTTTTTCAGCCCCAGAGGTTGCTGCTGGGTTCACATGACCACTGTTCTCACAGCTTTTGGTTTGTTTGTAATAAAGTCAGTGTGAACAGGAACCA
>NW_019193030.1:0-156 GCF_002260705.1 Seriola dumerili
ACAGCCACGTCAGGTTAGGTTGACGCAAACAGCACAGCGCATTGGAGCAGTAGCCGGCGCACGTGCTAATGTTTGGGCTACCGCAGCCGTGCACACCTCCTACTTTAGGAGTGAGATGAAAGAGAAAGTTACGACAGAAAATGTTAACGAAAACTC
>NW_019193031.1:0-100 GCF_002260705.1 Seriola dumerili
TGTAGTTGACATTTGGGCTAACTGATACCCCATTCATTTGTATGAGAATTGGCAGAAAATGTAGTCCGAATTTTGACATTTGCCATACATTTGAATGGGG
>NW_019193032.1:0-263 GCF_002260705.1 Seriola dumerili
TTGTTCACATTGTGCTGATAGGCTTTCCTGTGGAGAGAACTTCTATTTTCAAACATGTCACGCAGATTGTCCTTCTCCTGTTGACAGCATTGTCTGTAGGTTAGTCACAACTACTCAGATAAATGGACCGCTGTTTAAAATCTGATTTTAAACAAACAATCAAACAAAAGCAGCAGTTACATCGTCACCACCTTGTCTCGAGAGCAGATGTGCTTCCTCCCCTCCACCACACACACTCTGGCAAACTTGAAGAAGCGGTGATG
>NW_019193033.1:0-120 GCF_002260705.1 Seriola dumerili
GGACCAGTGTATTTACTATCACACGCATAATCCACAAAGACCAAATCCATAACGGCCATTTTGTGTTCTCTGTCTTATGTCAATTTATTGAATTGATATGCTTTTTGAAGTTTGTTCTGG
>NW_019193034.1:0-116 GCF_002260705.1 Seriola dumerili
AGCTGACAGGTCAACAGATGCCACAGTGTGCTGTCAATTCACAACTAAGGAACATTAAGATACACGGAGGACTGGGTGGGATACACAAAGCACTATCTGTGCCATGTTTAACTTTT
>NW_019193035.1:0-128 GCF_002260705.1 Seriola dumerili
AATCCATCTTAATTACCACTTTATGATTTGAAAATAACACGAACAGAAACATCCGAATTGCAACTATAAATAGGAGACTTTTTATACCAAAGTGCCTGACACTAAACAAACATGTTATTCAAGGTAAA
>NW_019193036.1:0-150 GCF_002260705.1 Seriola dumerili
TCCTGCTCTGACCTCTGACCCCGACAGGAAGCTCAACCTGTGATGATGTGAGGTCAGCGCTTGTTACTGAATCCAAACATCAGAGGTGTAAATTCAAACACAATAGGAGGGTTAAAGGAGAGTCAGAGACCTCCAGGTCAGAGGTCAGAG
>NW_019193037.1:0-103 GCF_002260705.1 Seriola dumerili
TCGAGAGATTTTTATTTCACTATATCCCTGTTTATGTGCTTGACTGCCAAAAAAAAAAAAAAATATATATATATATATAACGTAATATAACTGTTTTAACACT
>NW_019193038.1:0-235 GCF_002260705.1 Seriola dumerili
CCTCCCTCTCCTGCCATGAGCAATGACTAGAGAACAGTTTTCATGACGGTATGGTGTGGAGCTGACCAGGGTTTTAGTCTTTGCCTGAGGAAGAGGCATTAACACCAGGGTAGTGAGTGGCAACAGGCTCTGGAGGAGAGGCAACTCCAGCATCTTTAGCAGTACAGGGAGAAGTGGCATCAGGCACTCGAGCACAATATGTTTCAGTCTGTGCTGGGCAGGAAATGATGTTGAC
>NW_019193039.1:0-128 GCF_002260705.1 Seriola dumerili
CTGCCCCACCCTAATGTGCCGCACCTGTGTCTCATTGCCCCCCCTCCCCTCTCCCAGTGCACTTAGTTTGGTCCTCCTGTTGCGGTCCATCTTGGTTCCTTTGTGACAAGACTTCCAGCATCATTCCC
>NW_019193040.1:0-102 GCF_002260705.1 Seriola dumerili
TTGCACAAACAAAAAATATTAACTGCAAATGCAATATGCCTAATGTAGCTGCATAATGTGTTCTATAGCACACATGGGCAAGTTTTGTCTGGTGCTGATAAT
>NW_019193041.1:0-442 GCF_002260705.1 Seriola dumerili
ATATCAAGGTCTGATAGGTCAGGATGAGTTGCCATTATACACTTTAAGTTGTAAAAGTTCAAATGTAAACTAATTTAAAAGTGCAATTCAGATATCAATAACTGCAACTTGGGTTCACATAATCACCTAGACCAGTAGTATAATGTGATGAGGCTATTAAGCAATACTCATTTAAAATAATCTTATGCAAAGGGAGAAAACTCATTCAAAACACCCACTAGAGTCAATGTGAGAATAAAACGAAAAATAGCCTTAGCGTCAATGTAACTTCCCTTGCAACCAAATACTGTTACTCAAAAATGTAGGTGATGAATAAAGCCCAAAAAGTGCATTTCACAAACACCTTATACCACTAACAGTCCGTATGATTATATTTCTTTTTGTTGCAACCATGTGAGTCCGTAGTAGTAGTACAGTTTAGTTTTGCTTTTTTTTTTTTTTT
>NW_019193042.1:0-155 GCF_002260705.1 Seriola dumerili
GTCTGTGTTTGTAAAATGAACCAGACCTAAAAGGTACTGGGTGAATGTCCTCCAATCGCCAATGTGTTCTTTTTTAATTTATAATAATAGAGAAATCACCGGTATGATCAGATTCGAATCAGATTAAATAAAAATAAAAAATCCTCTTCATTTTA
>NW_019193043.1:0-193 GCF_002260705.1 Seriola dumerili
AACCAAGAAGCTAAAAAAAATTCCATTATTGATTAATCTGTCCATTATTATTATTATCATTTGATTAATCATTTAGTCTGTAAAAATGTAAGACAATAGTAAAAAAGGTCCTTGTGAAGTTCCCAGGGCTAAACGTGATTATCTTCAAGTTACCTGTTTTACCCCAAACTGTCCAAAACTTAAAGATGTTCAA
>NW_019193044.1:0-1300 GCF_002260705.1 Seriola dumerili
CAGAAACCATCCAGAGAGCCATCAACAACCTGAAGAAGAAGAGGAAAAAAACCTCTCCTGAGAGAAGCATCAACCTCTTCCACTGTCTGACGGAGATGAAGGATCACTCAGTTCATCAGGAGATCCAAGAGTTCCTGAAGTCAGAGAACAGATCAAAGAAGAGACTCTCTCTGATCCACTGCTCAGCTCTGGCCTACATGCTGCAGATGTCAGAGGAGGTTCTGGATGAGTTGGACCTGGAGAAGTACAACGCATCAGAGGAGGGACGACGGAGACTGGTCCCAGCTGTGAGGAACTGCAGGAAGGCTCGGTGAGTCCACATGTGATTATCATGAATCATTATGGAGATTAATTGTGAAGTTTTTCAGATAAAAACTATAAAATTCTTCTTCTTAAAATAGAGTTTCACTGTGTCCGTTGTATTTTGTCACAGATGTTCTTGAGCTGTTTCAAATGCTGAATATTGATGTTTCAGTTGTGTTTATAGTTGTCAAGTTAATGAACAGTTACTCTGTTCATGTCTGATGATTGATTCATCTTCCTCTGGGTGATGGAGACGAAGGAAAACCTGATCAAACAAATGAAGAACTGGTGGAGGTTTTATCACAGCAGCTTTTTATCTCATTTTAAATGATGTATTTGTTTTGTTTTTTCTAAACCTCTTTTTAATTTGACATTTATTGATGGATTCATATTCATTTGTAAATTATTTGAATTTAAATAGCAGTTAATAAAATACGTAGTAATTTCGTCTGTTTCTGGATTCATGAATTCATTGGTAAAATCTTGATGAGTTCCTGTTGTTATTGTTTCTATAATGGAATAGTTAAAAACCATTTCCATGAGTCTGGAGATGGAGATCCTACAGACTGATAACATCTTTCTGGTGACATTAATTCAACTTTATCACTTTGTGTTTTTGTGCTGAAAAAGAGTGTTGACAGGAAAACTTCATTCAGTCATCTGTGACGCACGTCTTCATATGAAATGATAGAAATATTAAACAGGTGCGATCAGCTGATGTGTTCATCTGTACCGAGCTGATGATGGTGAAGCTGACAGCAGCAGGTATCAAACACAGATCATCTTTACCAACTGTCATTGTTCACTGAGCTGAACTCAGTGAAAATATCCTGCTGTCACTTTCTAATCAACATGGCCTCATGGGAACTTTGTGGAGACCACATGGATCAGATCTCACTGACACACTGTGGACATTATGGAAGACTGACTGTGACCACATCTTCTCTCTTCATCTGAAAGAGGATTGAAACTCTGCAGGTGTGAGAGAGACTGATGA
>NW_019193044.1:3176-5225 GCF_002260705.1 Seriola dumerili
TGCTGGGAGGCAGACGCACACGCCGCATCCCCACCAACCTCCTCCCACCGCTAAATCTGGCCTCCCTCCTACGGGAGCAGTGTCAGTCAGCCGGCACCAGTTTGATAGCATTGCCGCGTGTAGCTTTCCATACTCCCACCACCACCTACACCACGGCATACTGCGCACGTTGCCGGGGGAAACCGGCCACCAAGAACCAAGAACTTACACCCCAACACAGTCAGTGACAAACTACAGCAACTGTGTGAAGGACAATAAGAAAACAAATAAACTGAATAGAAAAGGAAGGTAAAAACCTTCAATAACAACACCAACGCTCACGTCACGACGACGCTCTCACTCACTCCGGCCATTCACTCAGAGAGAGAGAAGAGACAGATGCGAAGACAGAGAGAGAGAGACAGAGAGAGAGACGAGCAGAGAGAAAGAGAGGGACGAGCAGACGGGATGAGAGAGAGACGAGAGGAAGGAGAGAGAGGGAGGGGTGGAGAGAGAGAGAGGAGGAGACAGTTAGAGAGAGACGGTGGAGACGAGAGAGAAGGGAGGAGAGAGAGAGAGAGGGAAGAGAGAGCAGGGTGAGAGGACGTAGAGGAAGGGGGAAGACAGAGAGAGAGAGAGAGGGGGAAGAGACAGAGAGAGGAGGAGGGAGGGAGAGAGAGAGAGAGAGGAGGAAGGGAGAAATGCAGAGGGGGGAGGAAGAGAGAGAGGGGGAGAGACATGAGAGAGAGAGGGGAGAGAGAAGAGACCAGAGAGAGAGAGAGAGAGAGGAGGTGAGGAAGAGAGAGAGAGGGAGAGAGGACAGAAGAGAAGGGAGGGGGAGAGAAGAGAGGAGGGAGAGAGAGAAAGACGAAGATGAGAATGAGAGACAGAGAGGGAGAGAGAGAGGAGAGAGAGGGAGAGAGAGACAGTGAGAGTGGAGGAGAGGGGTGACTGAGAGGGAGGGAGGGTAGATAGAGGGAGGAGGGGACAGAAGGGAGAGAGGGGAGAGAGAGAAGGAGGAGAGGGAGAGACAGCGAGAGGAACAAGGGAGGGAGAGGAGGGAGGGGTGAGAGAGAGGGAGAGAGAGCAGACGAGAGAGAGAGGACAGGAGTTGGAGAGAGAGAGAGAGATGAGACAGACGAGAGAGAACCAGAGAAGAGAGGGAGGGAAGGGAGCAGAGGAGAGTAGGAGAGAGAGAGGAAGGGTGAGAGAGAGAGAGAGAGAGAGGGAGGGGCGGCAGAGAGAGAGGGAGGGGGAGAGAAGAGGGGGAGAGAGAAGAGAACAGAGAAGAGAGACAGGTGAGGGAGGAGAAGAGGGAGGGGAGAGCAGAGGGACGAGAACGAGACGAGACAGAAGAGAGGGAGAGAGAGGGAGGGAGAGAGAGAGAGGGAGGGAGAGAGAGGGAGGGGTGAGAGAGACAGAGAGAGACCTTCACCTTTGTCTCTAAACTCTCATCTTTTCTTCTTTATTCAGGTTGAGTTGGTGCAGTTTGTCAGAGATCAGCTGTTCTTCTCTGGCCTCAGCTCTGAAGTCCAACCCCTCCCACCTGAGAGAACTGGACCTGAGTCACAACTACAACCTGAAGGATCCAGGTGTGAAGCAGCTGTGTGGTCTTCTGGAGAGTCCAGGCTGTCGACTGGAGACTCTGAGGTCAGACTCCATGTTTTATTTCTGTGCTCAGATTAATCTGATGTTAAAGTTGTGTTGACTCTAACCTGCAGACAGGTTCATATTCATGAGCTAAAATCCTCTTCAGCTTTTTAACATTTACACTGTTAATGAAGCTCTCTGGATTAAAGGGGGGGGGGGGGAGAAAGAGGGAGAGAGAATTTTGATTTTTAACCCAACATTTATTTATTGTACATAAACAGATTACATTACATTAAACCTCAACAGACGTTACAATGAATTGAACACTAGCTGTCCATCAGCCACAGAGCAGAGCAGCTCCTCATGACCCCAGACCAGCTGGAACCTCTGCAGGTCCGGAGCTGCTCTGTAGAAGCTGAAGTCTACCAGCAGTCTGGACTACACCAGGTTCTTAAAAACAGGAAGCACATCAACATGTGA
>NW_019193045.1:0-348 GCF_002260705.1 Seriola dumerili
ACTAATCCAGAGCCTTTCATTTTTCTTAATCGAGTCTGTGCCACATTTGTCTGTTTTTCTGAACTCTAGGAAATCCAACCTCTCTGGCTCCACTCACCTATTGGAGTTCCGGTAACGACACGCACACAAATGGACACAACGAGGAGGAGACAAGTCCAAATCAAACCACTGGGATCCATGTTGGATCGGTTGTGTTTTCCCAAGAATCTGACAACCGACACTGAGTCGATCACCTGAATCACAGGTGTTAAGAGGCGCCCACAGCTTACCACGCCCTCCTCCCCAGCAATCCTGTTTTATGGCAGGTTATAAAGTGTTACAGGTTTAACTGATGGAGGACTGTGCCAA
>NW_019193046.1:0-395 GCF_002260705.1 Seriola dumerili
TGCACATAAAGGATGGTTTAGACAGATATTGTGTTGTGTTTACCTTTCCCTCCTGTGGCCTGCAGCATCTTCAGGTGGTCCACGGTCATCTGGAGGATTTCTGCCTTCTCCAGTTTAGCAGAACCCTGAAAGAACAAAGACAAAGGTTAGAGCAGGACACCTGTAAAAGTTCTGTCGCAAATCTGATTCTATGATAAATGATCATGATGTAATCTTTTACAGCCGAGCATCACTTATTACACTTAGCGACGGTTTGATCTTTTTAGTTTTATAGACATTTGACATTTCCTGATATATATCCATATTAAAAAAATCATTCTCATCATTACCCATATGCAAATGTAATATATGTACAGATATTGAATTTCTATATATGACATATATGTACATATAAA
>NW_019193047.1:0-293 GCF_002260705.1 Seriola dumerili
CCCGCCGGGAATCGAACCGGTGACTCTCTGATTACCTCAGTTATATGAAGACTTTTGATTATCAGGAAACCCTGCGGCTCACACACACATCAAGGATGTCATCGAACGCACCACGAGTCTTAGTCACAGTGACGAAGTTACTACTGAAACTTTCCAACTGAAACTTTCCAACTGAAACTCTGAACACTTGCCTGTTGTGTCGGAGGTTTCATTTGATTTCCTGTTAACTGACAACAACAAACAAACAGCAACAACAAGTGTGTGTGTTTGTTTGTGTGTGTGTGTGTGTGTGT
>NW_019193048.1:0-696 GCF_002260705.1 Seriola dumerili
CTCTCTCTCTCTCTCTCCATGAGGAAAAGAATTCCTCGTTTGGGTTGTTTTTGTTCTTTTAAGACGTAGATGTAGCAGAATGCAGTAAATCACAGTCAAATTTACAGTAACTTTGTGTTATGTTTGCTTATAAACGTAAAATACAACCGATTTTAAAATCATATGTTAACATCTGGAGAGTAAGAGAAAGAGTTCATGAAATTTGAAAGATGTGATCACTGAATACGTTTTGTGTGAAGTTTACCCCACACTGACGGCCGTTGTGCTGCCTGTGTGGAGAGTTTATGGAAAAGTGAACTGAGTACAGAGAAATGTGTTTAACCAGTTGTAAAAGAAAACTAAAGCAGGTCATTCTATATATGATGATGAACAGGACAGGAGTATGTAATACTTTTAATATTGCTACCACAAGGTGGAGCCCAAACATCTCTGTTGTAGACATCATTTCTGCAAACAATACAATATGCAAACCGAGCAGAGATAAATGTGAGCGCCATGATTTTCAATAAGCAAGTCAACAGCATTGCTCACAATCTATAAATACCTCGTTACTGCATCACTTAATTTATTGAAGCCGTCTTCCTGTGTGATGGGTGTGAGCCTGTACAGAAAATGACTGCAGCTATTCCACACCTCAACGTCACACCCTGTCTGATACACTGCAGGTGCTACCACACACACACACACACACACACA
>NW_019193049.1:0-555 GCF_002260705.1 Seriola dumerili
GAGCTCCTTAATTAGAGCAAGTGACACCCTCGCCGCAAACTCAGTCCTCACCCTGAAAAGCTCATCTAGGGGAAAGAATATGAAGCAAGGAAAGGAAACTGTTCAAGTTTGGATTATTCAAGGGATTCAATGTGTTATTTGTTCCCAACAAGGACTGACTCTTGCTCCCCATCATTCACATTACAATCCTCTAAAATATCACCCAGCAGCTGATTAATAACTTGTTTAGTCACCTTATCCAAAAACTTTGTCCTCACCCTGAGAAGCTCCTCATCTAAAAGAAAATATGAATCAAAAGGAATGACACAACCTAAATGTTGGCCTCTTAATGTCATTTCAGTGAAGGGTTGGGGTTATGAATAAGACAATATCAGAAATGTCTAATATCTACTTATAATGGTTATAATGTTCAGTTTTTATTGAAACTGTTTTGGAGAGGCGTTTATTCAACTGTATGACCATTTGAGAGGATGGTGTTGAACTGTAGTGCATTATACATTATATATTGATATAAATAGTGATGTAATTCAATTTTCATCCTCCAACATGACCACA
>NW_019193050.1:0-111 GCF_002260705.1 Seriola dumerili
AAGACCTAACTAAATGTAATTAGTGCCACGGGTGCTCAGTCTCTGGGCTTCTGTCTTCGCACTGAGCTCACTCGGCTAATGTAAAGCTAGCGGAGCTTGGAGAGTTGGTTA
>NW_019193051.1:0-143 GCF_002260705.1 Seriola dumerili
CTGAGCCAGATAGTGGACGCCTGAAAAAGCATTACAAATACTTACATGAGAATGTTTATTTATTAACAAGATGCATTGGCTTTTTATTCAGTCATTTCAACCATAACACAAGCACCTCCTATAACTCAACTTTGCAGATGACT
>NW_019193052.1:0-126 GCF_002260705.1 Seriola dumerili
TTTACAACAGACAGTTTGGGTGATAAATTATTGTTTGCCCTTGTTTGATTTTCCAAATAGGTTTGGCTAACATGGGGGCTTAACGACCTCTTTGATTGGCGTCTTGCCATTACAGTGCCACTTAGG
>NW_019193053.1:0-622 GCF_002260705.1 Seriola dumerili
CTAACAAAACCCTAACTTTGCTTAAAATTATATTTAGTAATTTAGTAATTGGAGATGATCTCAGTCTACACCACAAAACCCACAAAAAGTAAAATAAACTACATGCCCTCTGTCACCCCAATTTTAATTAATGTTCAATTCTCGCATCTTTTTTTAATTATAGTGACACAGAGTCACCGATATAACAATATATGGATCTTACATTTATTTTTTCAAATCACACAGAAGAATGCAAGTGTGTTTTGGGTTTTTTTTGGTGGTTTTTTCAGCCCTGACCGCAGGGCAGGCTGCATCCATCAACAAAGAGATGAAATAGACCAGAGCCTGAGAGGCGAATCCCAGGGCCAGGAAATACCAACCACACCCTCGCTGCTGTTCACCAAGCCTTGAGCCCACAATAAAGTGGGTTTGTATTGTATTTGTATTTTCAAGTCAGGCGTTCCTGTTATTGTGTCCACAAAAATGACTGAATGTTGCATGATAAAATTGAGATTTAAAAATTGTGATGTCACACCCTGTTACACATTAGCTGATTAATACAGACAAATTGCCAGTTGGATTTTAGATTAAGTAAAATATATACTGAAGGAAAACAACAACGCTGGCTGTACTGTCCACCTCT
>NW_019193054.1:0-124 GCF_002260705.1 Seriola dumerili
TACATAATAATGACAATCATGATGACAATTGTTATATTCTAAGGGTGAGGGTGATGGTTTTCTAGGGGTCAGTACGTCCATTACGATTGTTAATAGTTCTCTTTTCGCACAGGTGTTTCCAAGA
>NW_019193055.1:0-119 GCF_002260705.1 Seriola dumerili
CCGCTCACCGCCGTCATCGTTCACTGACGTGACGAGCGTCGACTCTGAAACAATAAAGAGAGAGTCCATCTGAAACTCTGTGTCTGAGTCTGTTCATGTTCTCACCCTTCATGTTCTCA
>NW_019193056.1:0-145 GCF_002260705.1 Seriola dumerili
GTGTGTGTGTGTGTGTGTTTATAACGTTTCACACACACTTTCGACCGGCCTCTGGCTGTGCGGTATTTGGATGCGAGTTCGGTCGTACCGCACCGTGATGCAAACAACGACAGCCGTGTGTGTGTGCGTCTGCGTGAAACACATA
>NW_019193057.1:0-158 GCF_002260705.1 Seriola dumerili
AAACAAACAAACAAACAAACAAACAAACAAACCAAAAGAAACACCGAGCGATCTGATTGGTTGTAGGAGTGATCTATGTGCAGCAGGCGGCGGTAGTGCGACACTAAGGAGGTTCAGCTGCCATTAAACCGCCGAAGAAGAAGAACAAGAAGAAGAAG
>NW_019193058.1:0-110 GCF_002260705.1 Seriola dumerili
ACAGACGTCATGTTTCATTGTTAAGTAAAGTAAAAGGTGGAGATCAGGGGAAACAGATAAGCAACATGGTAGATTTCTTTATATATATTCACTGATTAAATTCTCTTCTG
>NW_019193059.1:0-186 GCF_002260705.1 Seriola dumerili
CCTCTCATAGATAGACTTGGCCAGGGCAGTCACTGAGTTATGCACCTAAAAGAAAGATGATTTCTTTTCATTAAAGCTGCATTAACTGACATATTTGGCCACTAAACGTAACAGAACAATCTTTAAGCAAAGAATAGACATATTATGACTGATTGTGACTATATTACGACTGTTTGCTAACATATT
>NW_019193060.1:0-127 GCF_002260705.1 Seriola dumerili
CACCCTCAACACCCAGCTCCATCCCTTGTTTCCTTGGCGTTCCCTTGTCGTTGGCAGAGGGAGGCAATATTGGAAAGACAGGGAGGGAGAAGGGAGGGAGGGAGGGAGGGAGAGAGAGGCTTGGGGG
>NW_019193061.1:0-197 GCF_002260705.1 Seriola dumerili
AGCAGAAGCAGCGTGAGGAGCAGGCTGAACCTGATGGCAATGAGGGTAATAATCGAAATAATACCACACTCATGTAAGTTTTCTGATCTGAAAATACTATTCAAGTCCATGTGTACTTAGCACTCTTGTCCACCTTTCCATTAGAGGCTGATAAAATCGCTTACCTCTTGGGCCTGAACTCAGCTGATATGCTGAAA
>NW_019193062.1:0-103 GCF_002260705.1 Seriola dumerili
TCTCATATTTATATTTATTACTTTTAGGTAAAATCTGCGCGTGTGCATGTGTGTGCGTGCGTGTGTGTGTGTGTGGCTTGTGACTGATGCCAGGCCAGGTATG
>NW_019193063.1:0-104 GCF_002260705.1 Seriola dumerili
CCCACCACAGCCAAACTGATTTTTGAAAACTGGATGCAACAGCTAAATTTACAATAACCTATAAGGCCAACCCAGACACTCACACACACACACAGGACCTGGGG
>NW_019193064.1:0-474 GCF_002260705.1 Seriola dumerili
TTGGCTCATTGTAGGCCCAGTTTTGGTAATCAGTTTCTGACGTTGTACCAGTTGCTGACCATCTCCAGGAGTTTGAATCGTTGCCCATAACTCCCTTCCAGGATTTCGGGTCATCAGTCAGTCCAATCCACGACCACAAGGTGCCCAAACTCGGTCTGTTTAACCTGGTTAAGTCATCAGCACTCTCAATGGTCACCAGATCAGTGTAATTCTCTCTACAGTAACGCTGAGCTTCGTTCCAGTTCATTGACAGGTTGACATAGTGGAACTCATACAGGCGCGTGTCAGAGCAGGTAGTGACGCCAAATCCTAAGGGTTGATGATAAAGGGCATATTTAGATGTAAACTGTAATAATCATGATTGGAACAGTTGATCTGAATATTGTAAGCATATACAGTATAGTGTAATATGTTCTTATGTAATGTATGTAGGCTACATTTACAGTATACATACTGAATACTTTAGACAGTGTA
>NW_019193065.1:0-112 GCF_002260705.1 Seriola dumerili
TTGGGAAAGAATACTAGAGATGCCTGTTGGACGGATCAATCAGTTAGACATACAGTGCATTTAGGTTCTATATGCTGTACCCGCACACGTAATGTGCGGCTAATTCTGATGA
>NW_019193066.1:0-175 GCF_002260705.1 Seriola dumerili
CTTCTTAATGCTCCACTATGTTCACCAGCTGCTCTCGGATCGTGTCTGTCTGCTGTTTGCTGCTCAGGAGGTCGTGGACAGTAGTTAAGGCCTAAAAAGTATATACATTCAAAGATGACAAAGACTTTTATTGCAAAGTTCTTTTTCCTTTCCTTTAATTATATTCTTAACTTGT
>NW_019193067.1:0-100 GCF_002260705.1 Seriola dumerili
ATACTATGAAGTTCTGATTACTTTTTATGCCCTACGATCACATGCCTTTTTTTTTTATTTCTTATGCCTTACCATACAATGTGATTTTTATACCTTAGTA
>NW_019193068.1:0-108 GCF_002260705.1 Seriola dumerili
GTCCTCTTCAATCCAGATGTTCACATGGTTGGCTCGCCACCCCCTCGTCAGGGAGAGAATCCATCTCAGTCCAGAATCCAGGGTATCAAAAAACCCAGCCTGTATAAT
>NW_019193069.1:0-143 GCF_002260705.1 Seriola dumerili
CTGTTTGCTTAGTGGATCACTGTACCAAGAATTGTCCCTTGTTTTAATGATTTTTTTTTGTTAGTGATTTGCAGCCTGTTCGCCCATAAGAGGCCTCCAAAAAAACAAGTATTGATGGGATGACTCAGATAATTGGAGGCAGA
>NW_019193070.1:0-105 GCF_002260705.1 Seriola dumerili
TCACCATGGCAACCTCTAAGTGGAGGGAGGGGGCACACAAACACGAACCAGACACAAACACACACAGACACACACATACAAACACACACACACACACACACACAC
>NW_019193071.1:0-130 GCF_002260705.1 Seriola dumerili
ATTGTCAATACAATGCCTACCCACAAGATCCTTTCTGACTGGTTTTCAGCCCCATAGCAGCAGCGCTGGAGAAATGTTGTTGTGTCTGACAGTTGGCTGGTTGGTCCACAACTTTGGTCCAGACTGAAAT
>NW_019193072.1:0-131 GCF_002260705.1 Seriola dumerili
GTTTAGTGGTTGCCAGTGGGCAGAAGAAGCTTTATGCCAAATGCTAAAACTATGAAATCAAATATTGTCTAACTTTATTATGTAATAGCAACAGTTATTAGAAATAAAAGTAATTCAAGTAAATAAAAACT
>NW_019193073.1:0-320 GCF_002260705.1 Seriola dumerili
GGAAATCTAGTTTTAAGCGAAGAAGAATGGGAATATTTATGTGAGATACAATGGAAAACTTCAAATTCAACACTATGGAGAGAGTTTTGTTGGAAAACCCTTATTAGATTTTTTGTCACTCCAGCTCAAAAAAGACACTATTCCAATTCATCTCTATGTTGGAGACAATGCGGATGCCTAGAGGCAAATCATTTTCACATATTTTGGTCTTGTTCAATATTGTTGACTTTCTGGCAGGAGGTCTACAACATCTTGCAAAAAGTATTTCAGACAGACATTACTTTTGAGTTTGTATCATTATATTTAGGAGTTTTACCATC
>NW_019193074.1:0-125 GCF_002260705.1 Seriola dumerili
AGACATGTAATTACATGATACCTTTTACCTTTGAAGTAGATGTAGCTGATGAGATACATGACTGTGTTTGGATCCAGATTTTCAACCAACTTGTCAATCTTCCCTTTGGTCTTCTCTGCCACATA
>NW_019193075.1:0-219 GCF_002260705.1 Seriola dumerili
TTGTTCTGATTTGACATCTCCAGTCCTCCCTTCCACCACTCCATCTCTATCAACCATCCCTACCACTAGCATGCTTCTAACACCAACTACCAGCACCACCACTTCCACCACAACCAGCTCCTCCTCCTCTGGTAAGACTTCTTCTGCTTCACTGCTTTTCCCCTGCATCAACTGTCCCTACCACTGCATGTGGGAGGTCTTATCCATGAACATATAAAA
>NW_019193076.1:0-119 GCF_002260705.1 Seriola dumerili
ATTGGTGACTCCAAATTGCCCGTAGGTGTGAATGAGAGTGTGTCTGGTTGTTTATCTCTATACGTCAGCCCTGCGTTGTTCTTGGCCCTCGCCCAATGTCAGCTGGGATTGGCTGCAGC
>NW_019193077.1:0-101 GCF_002260705.1 Seriola dumerili
CTGCTTGAGGTCTCAATGGTAACAAAACACACAATATTCATATACTCTATATATAAAGTTCCAAGTGCCAAGTCAAATCATTTTTATTTATATACCCCCAA
>NW_019193078.1:0-218 GCF_002260705.1 Seriola dumerili
ACTTTGCACGGTCACTTGAAGCAAAAGCATATCAGAATGCTCTGTTTAAGACTCAGCAAGATAGCACCATATTGTTTACTTTGGATCCCCACCCAAGCATACTAGTTATTTTATCAGATAGAGAGATATTTTAACAGCCACCTATCAGTGAGAAAATGGCTTGTGATTCTTGTTGCAGTTTGTATATTGTTTCTAATATTTTCCTTGTTGATGCATAA
>NW_019193079.1:0-102 GCF_002260705.1 Seriola dumerili
ATCACAAAAACATCATAGTATAGTAAGGCATCAAAAAAACGTCATAAAAAAGTCATACAATAATAAGGCATAAAAAACGTCATAGTATAGTAAGGCAAAAAA
>NW_019193080.1:0-150 GCF_002260705.1 Seriola dumerili
GACAATGTGACATTAAAGAAACCTTTTACAATAAAAAGATTAACATGTTGATCTTAAAACAGATCAGTTTTGAATAATCACATAAAGTGAGAAAAAGTCAATCATGACAAAATGTCCATAAACAGGACAATTAAGATGTTTGATCAAAAT
>NW_019193081.1:0-100 GCF_002260705.1 Seriola dumerili
ATTTCGTCCCAGAGTATCATAAACCTTTCAGAAGTGTTTGTGTCTGATGAACCTGCAATCCCATTGATCTTTAAATCAAACTGGATTTCATTGTCTCACT
>NW_019193082.1:0-360 GCF_002260705.1 Seriola dumerili
TGTGTGTGTGTGTGTGTGTGTGTGTCTCTGTATGTTTGTGTGTATGTATGTGTGTAACTGTCCAGTCATTGACAGTTCCTCTCTCTTTTCCCTGTTTTGACTTCTTGTCTCATCACTGTATGCAGTGCAGACAAACTACCTGTTTCTAGGTGTGATCATTGCACACAGGTACATTGCATTTCCCACACCTATTGTGACTTTGCGATCTTTGTTACTTGGGCAGATCTGACACCTCTTTCTCTTTGGTTGGCCCTGTCTGCTTCTTTCCTGTGGCTGGGTTGTGGCTTTTGTCTGGGTCCTCATTATCAGAAATTTCAGACTCGGAGTCCAACCCCGTTACTGCCTCTCCATCATCCAGCA
>NW_019193083.1:0-231 GCF_002260705.1 Seriola dumerili
CAAAGATGGTCTGATGTTGAGGAAGTACTTATTTTAACCTAAGCATGGTCTTTTCCTAAACCTAAGCAAGTAGTTTTGTGCCTAAACCTAACCAAGCCTTGACTGTTGTTAGAGTTACCACGGCAACATCAGTACACCACTCTTGGTACAGTCGCACGTTTATTGGTGACCGTGACAACCGATGTCCGGTATGCATGCTGCCATAGGGGCACTATTTCAGGAGACACTCCT
>NW_019193084.1:0-183 GCF_002260705.1 Seriola dumerili
AGAGAGTCTGAACAGTCACCAGCGTCTTTACTGGCTCGGAGCAATCGTATTCTTTTGCCCTCAGATACTGGTGGATAATGAGATTTCACAATTTGCATGAACAGAGAATCTTTATTACAACATTTTTTTTGACAGTGATGGTAACTGAGCAGCTGTTCCAGAGGTTTCCTGAGTCTATCTGGT
>NW_019193085.1:0-124 GCF_002260705.1 Seriola dumerili
TTTATCCTAAATAAATGTCTTATTATTCACCCCATCCTCCGTTTCCCTCGCTTTATATAAGGCCTCAGAGCCAGGTTGTGACTGTAGTTTCTGTGACACTGATACTAATTCCTAACAGTACACT
>NW_019193086.1:0-124 GCF_002260705.1 Seriola dumerili
TTATTTGAATCAGGCAATAAACCAGGCCGATTACTAGCCCGCCTTGCTCGTGATAAAACTGAGCCCAATGTAATTCCTTCTCTCATAGACAGAAATGGGGTGAGGTGCCTCAAATCATCTGATA
>NW_019193087.1:0-118 GCF_002260705.1 Seriola dumerili
TAATATAATATAATATAATAATAATATATTTCAATTTTTAAAAAAAAACTGTAAAAAACGACATGAGAATATTACACACAGTCTGTGTGTAATATTCTCCTGTCTGTGTGGCAGCGCC
>NW_019193088.1:0-125 GCF_002260705.1 Seriola dumerili
ATGCCTTAGTATACTGTGATGTTTTTATGTATTATTATAATATATATTATAACTTTTATCTTACATCTCATCTTTTGTCATTTTTGTAATATACTATGACTTTTTATGCCATATTATACTGTGAC
>NW_019193089.1:0-1915 GCF_002260705.1 Seriola dumerili
ACGTGTCGTTTCAGAGCTGAGTCAGGAGTGAATCACAGCTGATACCTGAAGTAATGTATTCATTGATTTAGATTAATACGTGCACTCCAGCGACTGTTCTCCTCTCAGGGTTTTTTACCCCCCTCCTTTGCCGTTGCCTGCGAGATGAGGGTCAGATAGCAGACACCTGAGCGGCGTGTTGACGTCAGCGAGCACGCTCGTCTCATTGTGCGGTTCTTCTTTTGTGAGCGAAGACACTGTTCAGCCATAGAAGCCGAAGTCATTCACAAGGAGAATAGTTATTAACCAATTGCGCATAAAAGGAACATTAGAGAATCACCTGGAAAACCAAGACACTTTCCCTAACAAACGTTAGGATTAAGAACAACTCCTGTGATCCACATCACCTATTGGCCATAGATGTGTGTTTCTCGGTAATACATGGGATAGGAGCATGTTGATATATGGAACATATGTGAAGGAAACGAGCAATGAAGGACACCTGGATCACCGCCTGGGTGGTATAAGTATACAAGCGTCGTCTAGTCAACGACCACTCAAAGGGCCATTCCACCATGGAAAAGCAACCCTCCCTAACAACCAACCCGCGAACCCTACACTTGCCCTCAACACATTCACACACCTGTTATCCGTCTGCTCAACTACAATTGATTTCAGGCGGCAGTTTGCGGGTTTCAGCATTCTTGCCAAAGACTAACACACAGGCTAAGACAGCGAGGCGGTCAGGTTCTTAGGCGCCCCCCACCTCACGCACAAACTCCCCCTTGAAACACGTCCATTTGTATCCTGCGAATTCGCTGTGGCATCCGAAACGCGGCGCTCTGAGTCTTTTTTCCTTAACAGAAACTATCTTCAAGTGTTCCGGTGAAAAGAACTGAACGTGATCCTCCAAATCAACAAACAAGCTACATTCAAACCAATGACGTTTATCCTCGTCCTTTCTGAATGAGTGCGCCACTCCCCAGCTTATGTGTTTTTTTTGATTACTTTCATCATCAATCAATTTAAGTCACCTTTGAAGACGAAGCGGTTAGCTCGTTTAGCCTCGGTATAGCTGCGTGTGTGTTCAGTGTTAGCTAACTTCAGTTTAAAAATAAAGTACATTTGAATACATTATTATTGGGATTCAAGGCTTTAGTCTTACGTCACATTATAAAAAGCTGATCAGCACTGTGTGTGTTGTGTGAATGTTATGTGCTGTGTGGGCGCCGTCCGTATGGGAGCGGGGTAAAAAGCGAGCGGGGTGTTACTGTGCATCCTGGCTGAGATCTTTTGTCTCTGATCAAATGAGGGTGCTCGACTTCGTTTGGTTCCTTGAGCGTCCAGTGTCGCGCACGACGCCGGGCGAGGTACACCTGTCTGAGCCGCGGGCCGCCTGCTTCTTCTTTGGTGCGTCTCTGCTGTTAAAGCTGTCATCAAACACACTGAGTTGTGGGAGCTGGGCCGAGGGAGGAAAGCTGGGGGGGGGTGAGTTCGGTCTGAGGAGAATCTGGTTCAGGGCTCAGCCTCAGACACTGAACAGATGTTTCTGCTCCTTTACAGTCAATCAATAAATAATAATCATGATGGCGACTGAGACGTCCATCGACACTTGAAGTCAGAAAGTTTCTCTGGTGTTTAGTGACAGTGACGTGAATCTTTGGCTTTTAAAAGAGGAAACTTTGACCTTTTCTCACATGTAAAGACAAAACAACACGATCAGCTGATCAACGATAATGACGAGCCACAGCTGTTTCATAGTCCTGGAGAATTAAAGTGGATTAACGTCCGTCAGAGCTCGTTAACGAACTTTATTTACTCTTCAGTCGACTTCACTTCATACAGTCAAATCTTCACCTCCCTTCCTGTCTGTCCTCCCCCTCACCCACTTAATTGGAAATCCCCCCCCCACACACACACACACACACACACACAC
>NW_019193090.1:0-101 GCF_002260705.1 Seriola dumerili
AAGGTCATAAAAACGTCCTAGTATGGCAAGGAATTAAACAACATACTATATTAAAGCATAATAATTCCAAAAAACCTCATAGAATATTATGGCAAAAAAAT
>NW_019193091.1:0-139 GCF_002260705.1 Seriola dumerili
AAAGTACTTGTCTGTGGTGTCAAAAGTAGCTCCAAAGTATTCCACCAATTAGAATATATGCAATGTGGAGTCAATTAGAATGACAAACTGAAATTAACTGTGTTAACTCTGTGTGTGTGTGTGTGTGTGTGTGTGTGTG
>NW_019193092.1:0-455 GCF_002260705.1 Seriola dumerili
AAAACATGACAAGTCACACACACTAAAAGACAAATACATTTTGCTGCATACTGAGTTAAAGTGATCACAGATCTGGTTTGACTTAATGTTTGAGAAGTGTCTTGAAGGTGGGATAAGCTTCCTTTTACTCTCAGTACAGATTATCCAGATGTGGTGCACCTATGAGCCGCCTCACAGCCCCCTCTGGTGGCCGCCTTCGTGCCATTGCCACTGTCACATCTGTTTAATGAATTCATTTAAAGGTGGTGGGGCAAGCCTAAGCAAAACCTAAAGAAAAAGCTAATTTAAAATGTTTAAACTCCTCAAAACTAAATGAATTATATTTTTCCAGTTTATTGCAACGATCAAAAGAAGATGTTTTAGTTTTATCTAAAACTTTTATGGACTTTCTTGAAAAGTGATTCTATTGATTTAAGTGATGTTTCCTCCTGTTAATGAGCAGCTGGTAAAAAAAA
>NW_019193093.1:0-1423 GCF_002260705.1 Seriola dumerili
TGTGGTCACAACTGTGCCTTTTGGTGAATTTTCTGCCACAGTGGCTTTATATATTGGCTTTGTGAAAACGGGTGCGTTATCATTGGCATCTAACACTGTAATAAGAATCTGCATTGTTCCAGACATCCGAGGTTCTCCTCCATCCACGGCCGTCAACACTAGAGACAAATGCTCGTTTTTCTCCCTGTCAAGAGGTTGTTTCAAAATCATCTCGACATTCCTGGAGCCGTCTGCTTGATTGTGTAGTTTTAGAACAAAATTTTCAGTCGGTTCCAGGCGGTAGGTTTGGAGACCATTATTTCCAACATCTAAATCCACCGCCCCTTCCAAATCAAATTTCGATCCGGTGACTGCAGACTCGCTTATTTTAAATTTAATGTCACCTTTCTCAAAGGCTGGGGGGTTGTCATTAATATCTACGATCTCAACTATTATCCTGTAAAATTCGATGGGTTTGTCTAAAATAATTTGAAAGTGCAGAGCACAAGGAATCGTCTGTCCGCACAGCGTCTCTCTGTCTATTCTTTCTTTGATAAGGAGGACTCCCCTGGCTTTATTCAGCTCAATGTATTCTCTGCTGTCACCAAAGTAGACACGAGCATTACGTGTTTTTAGTCTCTCTACATCTAAACCCAAATCCTCTGCTACATTTCCGACTACGGAACCCACTGACATTTCCTCGTTAATAGAATAGCTGACCTGGCCGAGCACAGGACCAACAAAAAGGAACGACAGGAAAAACAATACTTGCCGTTTCATTGTTCTCCTCGATATTGTGTTAAAGGCAACAATACGCGGTTTTTCTGTCGAGTAAAATGTGTAAAATATATCTCCAAGCAACAAGAAGAGAGTCAGGACATATTCCAAAAGAAAGAATGAAAATAGTCCAAGCGAGATAAGTGTTTTGGTCTCGACTCTAACCCTTCGTGGGCTGTATCTAGTATCCTCCTCTCGTCGTTGGCGTTTTAAGATGGAGAGACACTGTTGATAATATAATCTTCCTGAGTAACATGCTGGACTACAGCGTCCCTAAGAGTTCAAAATGCAAAACTGCAGGAAAAGTGTTAAAAATAACCCGGTTTGTAGCAGCCCGATGACGATTAAACCACAGAAATTGAATAGTTTTATGTTGAGAAAACATAAATGCCTGTCCTAAAATGGCTGAGATCGCATCTGTAAAATTATTAAAAGAAAGTTGCTGCATTAATACATTTTCTCACAAGCGTGGTAAGTAGGATAGGTATACGCACACATTACACATTACATGTTCAAAAACAATGAACAATCACGGCTTCTTTCGACTATGTCTCCGGTGCTGAATATGAATAGGTAATTTTTACTATGAAACAGCAATTAAATGCATAACATGGTAACTAAATGCAAAAAGATGCAAAAGTATAAATACTAACTTAATGTAACAGTC
>NW_019193094.1:0-134 GCF_002260705.1 Seriola dumerili
TTTCAGTCTTTTCTCTGAATGTAAACCTTCAACACTGAGAGCCTCAACAACATTTTCATTGACTGTCTTTGTCTTTTCTCAGACTTTTCAAACAAACTGTGAAAATGTTTTAGTTTGAACTGAATCGACTCAGT
>NW_019193095.1:0-101 GCF_002260705.1 Seriola dumerili
GCATTTCTCATGCACCCAGGAGCACCAAATTCATGTCAGATGTTCAGGGCAGCACCAGTATCCAGGTGGAACAGGTTCCAACTTTCTAGCTTAAAGAAAAC
>NW_019193096.1:0-545 GCF_002260705.1 Seriola dumerili
TGTGTGTGTGTGTGTGTGTGTAACACACCTTGACAGAACTTCTTCAAATTTGGGGCAAATGTTCACTTGAACTCAAGGATGAATTGATTTGACTTTGGTGGTCAAAGGTCAAAGTCAGTGTGACCTAACAAAACATGATTCTGGTCTTGTGAACGCCATATCTCGAACACAAAGTGTTGGTGGAGGCATAAAACCGTGAAGCAGTAATTCTAGTTACAGTTATATCTTTTTCTATGTTTGCATTAAGGCCTAGAAGTGAAATCCATCTACTGTGTTCTAACTGCTCCTGTCCCTCCACCCTGCAGGATGGCTGTGAGGCGGTTCCTCATCGGGCCACCGTCTACGCTCAGCTGGTGGAATCGGAGCTGCTGTGGAGCTGGGCTCAGCTGCAGCCGGTGGAGGTGGAGGGGGCCCGCTGTCTGGTTCCGCCGCCTGCTGTGGGTCGCTGTGCCGGAGCTCATTCGGTGTGTGACATTCAGCTGAGCCAGGTGTCTCCAAACAGCTTCACCCCGCTGGGTCCTCTCTGCACCATGTTCAGGTGTGAA
>NW_019193097.1:0-131 GCF_002260705.1 Seriola dumerili
TATGATTTTCTATATTTGTTTGATAATATTTTTCAAGGAGCAGGCAAATATAAGAACCTGAGAGAACAAAGTCATTTCCAGAATAACTTGTTTGTATTCTCTTATGCATAGATATTATTGTTGCATTTGTT
>NW_019193098.1:0-126 GCF_002260705.1 Seriola dumerili
TTCTCTCCACAGGAAAGCCTATCAGCACAATGTGAACAAACTCGTAGAGACTATGTAAGTATCCTTCCCATGTTGGTACTCTACAACATTTAGCTGGTCCTCTGTCTGATGCAGTGTATTTCCATT
>NW_019193099.1:0-145 GCF_002260705.1 Seriola dumerili
TCTTAAACCAGAGTCTGCTGGGCATCACCTCAGCTGAATCGAGTCAATAAACGTCACCTCTCGGCCGCATTTTTGTTGTTTGATCCTTCTAGAGGATTTTTCATGCAAATATCTGACAGATAATATGTCTTGCTGTGCAGGGAAT
>NW_019193100.1:0-103 GCF_002260705.1 Seriola dumerili
GGAGCAGGCGGCTGTGGGAGGCAGGATGAGGCTCGGGGTGGGTCCTATCCAACTCACTGTTTACAGTGCAGTTGAAATCCCCCCCAATAAATAAATACCCTTC
>NW_019193101.1:0-141 GCF_002260705.1 Seriola dumerili
CTACTGATGACATTGAATGACTTAATTAATGGGGAAAATGAATGGGGTCATTTTTTTTAATTATTTTTTTTATTTATCTCTAAAATCACTTGATTTTTCTCAAAAAATGTATGACTCATATTTAAAGGTCAGGTTGTTTTA
>NW_019193102.1:0-188 GCF_002260705.1 Seriola dumerili
TTTTCTTCTACTGAAGTTAGAGTGCTAACCAGCTAGCCCTGGTCTGTCTTGTCACTTTCCAATAGCAACTCACTATAGAGATGTAAGTATAAGTAAGTATAAGGTGTAGCGCTGCTCACATATCGTCAAGCAACAATCACCACCACACACTCCTGACAAGAAACCATGTTCAGCAGCAGAGAAAACTT
>NW_019193103.1:0-174 GCF_002260705.1 Seriola dumerili
TATCTGACACTATTTTGGTAAAAGACCAACAGTCTCTGAATGATTTATCAAGTAAAAAAAAAAATTTACTGGTTCCAAATACGAATGTGTAAATTTGCTGCTTTTCTTGGTCAGATATGATTGTAAATACAGCCTGACCGATATTGGATTTTTGGGGCAGATGCTGATACTGAT
>NW_019193104.1:0-177 GCF_002260705.1 Seriola dumerili
CCTGTGATACAAACCTGAGCACATAAAGACAGAAACTCAAACTGTTTCAAATCCCCTGGTCTGAGGGAGATGTAGGACAGGAATATGTGCACGATGAAGACTTGAAGCAACATGGATCTTCATAACACAGTGACTGCCCCTCCACATCAGTCCTCTACTGTGAATGTGAAGAGATTT
>NW_019193105.1:0-130 GCF_002260705.1 Seriola dumerili
TCTGCACTAAACACTGTTAGAGTTTAAAGGTCTCTTACTGTGAGTCTGTTGGTCCAGGTTCATCACTGAAACCTGGAGGTTGGTTTTTGGTCCAATCACTCCTCATAGACGGACAGCTGGGTCCTGGAGA
>NW_019193106.1:0-133 GCF_002260705.1 Seriola dumerili
AGGCTCCGCCCTGAAAGGAGGAGGGGGGTCAGACCAGCATGCAGACATGGACATTACATGGCTCTCACACACACAGGTCACTCATTCTCTACTGTCCTGTCTCAGTAAGAGGCACTGCTTCTGTTTCTGTCTC
>NW_019193107.1:0-114 GCF_002260705.1 Seriola dumerili
ATACTATGACTTCATGTATCTTCGCCTGACATCATAGTATAGTGGTTAATACTGTTGCTTTACACTCCAAAGGTTGTGGGTTCAAACCCAGCATTTGACTATTTCTGTATGGAC
>NW_019193108.1:0-976 GCF_002260705.1 Seriola dumerili
TATGTACTGTGATATTTTTAAGACGGATTTTTCACCTTAAAATACTATGAAGTTTTTTATACCTTACAACACTATGACTTTTTTATGACATTTTTTATGCCTTACTATACCATGACATTTTTATGACATTTTTTATGCCCTGCTATAATATGATGTTTTTGTGATGTTTTTAATACCTTACTATACTATGACATTTTCATGACTTTTTTTTAAGCCTTACTATACTATGATGTTTCTATTGCATTTTTTTTTCCTTACTATACTATGACGTTTTTTATGCCTTACTATTGTATGGCGTTTTTATGATGTTTTTTTTATTCTTTACTATACTATGACATTTTTATGACATTTTTTATGTCTTGCTACAATATGATGGTTTTGTGATGTTTTTTTGCCTTACTATAGTATGACGTTTTTTATGCCATACTATTGTATGACGTTTTTATGATGTTTTTTTTATTGTTTACTATACTATGACATTTTTTATGCCTTGCTATAATATGACGTTTTTGTGATGTTTTTAATACCTTACTATACTATGACATTTTTATGACGTTTTTTTTAAGCCTTACTATACTATGATGTTTCCATTGCATTTTTTTCTGCCTAACTATACTATGACGTTTTTTATTCCTTACTATTGTATGACGTTTTTTCGATACCTTATTATACTATGACATTTTCATGACATTTTTTATGCCTTGCTATGATATGACATTTTGATGATTTTTTTATACCTTACAATACTATGACATTTTTATGCCTTGCTATAATATGACGTTTTTGTGATGTTTTTAATACTTTACTCTACCATGATATTTTTATGACGTTTTTTATGCCTTACTATACTATGACATTTTTATGACATTTTTTTAATCTTTGTTATACTATGACTTTTTCATGACGTTTTTTTTGCCTTACTATTGTATGACGTTTATATGACTTTTTTGATGCCTTAGTATACTATGACATTTTT
>NW_019193109.1:0-118 GCF_002260705.1 Seriola dumerili
GTCACTGTGAAGGCAGCATTGGTGACTTGAATTTGATTCAGGTAGTCATGGGTATAGTCAGTGGAGGTTGATGAGTACCGGAGTGAGATGTGACCTTTTTGGCTGATTGAAGACCAGA
>NW_019193110.1:0-108 GCF_002260705.1 Seriola dumerili
TAAATAAGGTCTAACATTGTTATAATACAAATAATAAGGTTTAAAATTGCAGAAAGATTCTGTTATTAGTTGGTTTTTATTTATATTAATTCATATTTGATGTAATAA
>NW_019193111.1:0-150 GCF_002260705.1 Seriola dumerili
GTTTTTTGAGGAGTTTGTTGTGCACCAAAATTGGCAACTCGAAGACTTGTAACTGTCAGTGGCTGACACAGCGTTAGTGCAAACTCTTGCTCTCAGTACTGACAAGGTTTCGGTGACCGGTGAAAGAGCAGTGTGTATGAAGACATATAG
>NW_019193112.1:0-100 GCF_002260705.1 Seriola dumerili
ACAACTCTATGTGTATAGTATATATACATATACTGTATAGCGGTATTGTGTATATATAGATTAGTAGTACATCAGTACACAACAGTATGAAAGTGTGTGT
>NW_019193113.1:0-118 GCF_002260705.1 Seriola dumerili
CTCGATTTCTGCTGCGACATTCATATGGTAGGGCCAGAATTTGGCATAAACAACATGAAGCAACATAAAAGCATTTCATCAACCGCTCAACTCATGGAAGTGCTGACGAGCGGTTCTT
>NW_019193114.1:0-581 GCF_002260705.1 Seriola dumerili
AAGGAAAAATTCAAGGTTTGTTTTTTGTTTTATGGGCTAGTAACTTCTATTATACTGTACTAAAGTATTAAGAGTGACGTAATATTAGCTGAGCTTATGCTGATTATAAATATGTGTGGCAATGGGTGAAACTTAAAAATTACAATTGTATTAGGAAAAACACATGTATAAAGAACGAAAATATTGAAATATAAATGACAGGTTTTTGAAATTCATTTTAGGTAAATTCCATGCTATATTAATTGAGTAATAAAAATAATAGATTATTTGAAAAAATAATTGATAGATCAATTGACAAACAAATAATCATTAGGTGCAGCCCGAGACAGCTCAGCTTCCAGCCGCACAAGAGGAGAGAGCTGGCGTCAGTGAGGAACTACGCAGACAGAGGCACAACAAGACGAGCAGAGGAAGGAATCGAGAGCCAGAACGAGCATCGGAGAGGCAGTGGCAGTCTCGAACGCCAGCAAGCAACGGAAGGAAATCCAGAATCCAGAGAGGTGACATATACGCAGCGGCAGAGTGAGGAGGTCTGCCCCGCGGTTTGAGTATCCCTTGGGGACATTAGTAACACTCTGGTG
>NW_019193115.1:0-116 GCF_002260705.1 Seriola dumerili
ACACATGGAAAGACTCAAACAGCAAAACCATTCACTGATCTATACAAATATCTACTGATGTTTACTATTTACCGCTCTATTGTAAACTCTTTTGTCCCTGTCAGGATCCTGTAGGA
>NW_019193116.1:0-144 GCF_002260705.1 Seriola dumerili
GTGTTACTTGTCCTCTATGAGAAACAATCAAATATCATTAGACAGAGTCTTGTTGTTCCAAACTGGAGATGTTGTCTATGTTTCCCAGTTGCCTGGAGTCCCCTTGGTGTCTCTCTGACTTGCTAAAAGCATGGACTGTTTGTG
>NW_019193117.1:0-140 GCF_002260705.1 Seriola dumerili
TAATGAAAACTTCCAGAAAAAAAAAATAGCCAGTGCCTTCTTCACTCACTTGGAGGCTGAAGTGTTGTGAATAAGGATTTCATTCATTCATTAAGAAGTCCTGATGCTACCAGAGTAGCTGTGGCCCACAGTGAAATTAC
>NW_019193118.1:0-128 GCF_002260705.1 Seriola dumerili
CTGCGAGTGCTGACGGTGCAGCTGTAGCCCAGATCAGAATCTGAAAGTGTCAGATAACTACTGATGTTGTAGAGCAGCTGTTCAGTCTTCTGTTTGGTGGTTTTGTGCTGGAGATTCAAGTTGGATGG
>NW_019193119.1:0-114 GCF_002260705.1 Seriola dumerili
TCCATTCCCGAGCACACCAAGAACGAAGGCCAGGCAGTACCCAATGAGGGACATGATGTTGAGAGACTTTCTCAGCTTAGCAGAATAGTCATTGTACATGTCGTCATAGTTGAT
>NW_019193120.1:0-166 GCF_002260705.1 Seriola dumerili
CACAATCACAAATTTATGTTTTTGTCATATGTTTCAAATTTTTTCTGTAATAAAGCTTATAAAAGCAGAAGTCTTATCAGATGTGTGGTCTGTGGTCTAACTTGTATCAGTGTAGGGATCCTTGATGGGGAAAAAATTTAGAGCCACTGCATTAAGCAATGTGAAG
>NW_019193121.1:0-123 GCF_002260705.1 Seriola dumerili
CATCTTTGAGATACAACAGCGTCTGAATCCAAAATATAAACCAAAAAAGCCGTTACATTAAATAACACGAGATTATTAAAAGACGATGTCCATTTCTGCAATGAGAATGTTATTGTAATTACT
>NW_019193122.1:0-147 GCF_002260705.1 Seriola dumerili
AAACTGTGTGGGTCCGTTTTTAAACAACAAAACATCCTCTAAGCTGCCATTTTTTAAAGCGAATGGCAAGTTGTTGTACGGGCTGATAGTCAAGTTTTTAAACAAGGAAAAGCTGAGTGGGAGAGCAGACACCCCCTGGAGGGCTCA
>NW_019193123.1:0-104 GCF_002260705.1 Seriola dumerili
TAGTAAGGCATAAAAATGTCACAAAAACGTCATAGTATAATAAGGCATAAAAATATCACAGTATTGTAAGGAATAAAAACATCATAGTATAGTAAGGCATAAAA
>NW_019193124.1:0-178 GCF_002260705.1 Seriola dumerili
TGTCACTTTCCGATAGCGACTCACTGTAGCCTCCAATCAGTCTTAAAGTCGTAGCGCTTTATAAAGATAACGATGGCTGAAGCTCTTGTCAAGCGAGAATCACCACCATCGGCTCCCGGCAAGAAATCACATACTGCCGCTTAGGAATAGTATAGTAGTAATAATAATTAAAACCTAA
>NW_019193125.1:0-404 GCF_002260705.1 Seriola dumerili
CATTGACAGTTTTTTCTATTGTCTCTTTTTGGTCCATTTTGATTGTTAATGATGTCAAGTTAAAACTGTCTATACAAATGCAAAAAAAAAATGTTATAGTTATGGCAAAAAATGTTCATGTTTTACTGTGACTTGTAGGCTCCTAAGTGGAGCATAAGGTTAGAAACTAAACCAAACTTCTAATAACCAAAGAAAAAAAAAAAAAAAAAAACTTTGCCAGAGTGTCTCTTTTGGGTCACTTTGCCGGTCCCAAGCCAGGATAAAGGAGGAGGGTTGGACGTACAGCTAGCAATTCCACCTGATATAACAGACTTTCGATTAAATTTTATATTCTAACATTTAACAATACAGGACAAAATTGATTGATGTAATGTGGGTCTAGACAAAGCATTAAAGTCATGAAG
>NW_019193126.1:0-109 GCF_002260705.1 Seriola dumerili
CAATGTACCTCTCTGAGCTTCTGCACCCCTATGCACCTAGCCGATCTCTCAGGTCAGCTGACCAGTTGCTCCTGAGGGTTCCCAAAACCAGGCTGAAACTCAGAGGGGA
>NW_019193127.1:0-105 GCF_002260705.1 Seriola dumerili
ATGTCATAGTATAGTATGGCATAAAAAGTCATAAAAATGCTATAGAATTGTAAGGTATAAAAAAGATATTATATAATAAGGCATAAAAAGTCATGAAGACGTTAT
>NW_019193128.1:0-293 GCF_002260705.1 Seriola dumerili
CTGCTTTGTGTCTCATTTTAGTGTTAGCAACTGAAAAAAACTGTGACTCCAACATTTGCCATTTCCAAACATGACAATGACACTCTTCCCCCTGTGTTTGTAAACTGAATGGGCAGCGACAAGCACTTTCATGTGATGCTCCCTGTTGTTAGTGTTTTTAAGTCAGTGTGTTATTAGTGACCGTGGATGCTTTTTGAGTGGGAATTGCTGCCAGTGTTGTGGCTGAACAAGCTTCTTTAGAGACATGTATGATGTGTTTTGGTGGTTTGAGTGAGTTTTGGAGGTGAGATTAA
>NW_019193129.1:0-1051 GCF_002260705.1 Seriola dumerili
TTCCTACTTATAGTAGATGTCTTAATTGGCTCCTACACACCGGCCCCTAATTGTAAGTGGTAGACAAACATTACAATTCAACACAATAATACAGGAGCCAAATGTGAAAATCTCAAATATGTACATGAGTATGCAAATAACATCATTCAATTTACCCCTCTTGTATTAAGCAAAGCTTAGTTACAGGTCTCTCAATAATGTTGCTTTTAGTCTGTAGCTTGACAGAACGCACTAGGCCCCTTTTATCAGGAAAAACCTCCAACACCTTTCCAAGAGGCCAAGAACCACGTGGAGCTGATGAATCCATGATGACTACTACATCACCAGGAACTAAACTCCTTTTCCTCTGGTTCCACTTCTGTCTCTCTTGCAGCAATGGCAGATATTCCCGGACCCAGCGCTTCCAGAACAGATTAGATATGTATTGAACTTGCTTCCATCTGCGTTTCACATACATATCAGATGGATCAAAAAGTCCAGGCGGCAAAGCTGGTTTTCCTTTCAGAAGCAGGAGATGATTTGGTGTGAGAGGCTCCAAGTCATTTGGATCGTCAGACAACTTGGTGATAGGACGATCATTAAGAATTGCTTCTACTTCACACATGACAGTGTGGAGTCCATCATCATCCAACATCTGCTGGTGCAAGACTGACTTGAGTACACGTCTTACTATGCGTATCATGCGCTCCCAAACGCCACCATGATGAGAACCCGCTGGTGGATTGAAACTCCACTCAATGCCAGCCGGCATGAGAGCTCCTTGAATCTGCTCATGATTCAATGCAGCAAGAGCCTCTCTAAGTTCTCTTTCCGCACCGACGAAGTTGGTTCCATTGTCTGACCTGATATGGACGACTTGACCTCTCCTGCTAATAAACCGACGAAGAGCATTTATACATGCGTCAGTCTCAAGGGAGTTGGCCACCTCCAAATGAACTGCTCTACTTGCCAAGCAGGTAAATATCACTCCATATCGTTTGTAAGTTGTTCTGCCTTTCCTTACTTCCACAGGTCCAAAATAGTCCACTCCA
Organism: Seriola dumerili; assembly: GCF_002260705.1. Classification (NCBI taxonomy): domain Eukaryota; kingdom Metazoa; phylum Chordata; class Actinopteri; order Carangiformes; family Carangidae; genus Seriola; species Seriola dumerili. The sequence continues at coordinate 1,032 of NW_019193129.1, forward strand.
ACATTGGTGAATGGTGGTAG
>NW_019193130.1:0-112 GCF_002260705.1 Seriola dumerili
TTCATGGCATAGTAAGTCATTAAAACATAAAAAAAGCCACACTATGATAAGGCATAAAAACGGCAAAAACGCAATAGTATAGTAAGGCAGAAAAAGGTCAAAAAACGTCATT
>NW_019193131.1:0-129 GCF_002260705.1 Seriola dumerili
CTGAATGGCCGTGATATCCGAGCCCTCAGATGGCACTGCATTAAAAACCGTCATTCGTCAATAAGTGACATAACTGTATGGGCTCGGGACTACTTCAGGAAATCACTCTCAAGCACCACAGTACGTAGT
>NW_019193132.1:0-131 GCF_002260705.1 Seriola dumerili
CATACACATGTAGCCCTTGTTAACGTGACAATCTGCTCATGTTGCTCTGTTTTTGTATCATATGAGTGACCTTTTGGAGACTGTGTTTTTGGTGGTGATGAAGAACCTCCCTGTCCTCTCTCACAGTGCTG
>NW_019193133.1:0-1359 GCF_002260705.1 Seriola dumerili
AAAAACATTGCTTGTCTTGTTGTAGGCAGCAAACAACTACATGGAAAAATATGGTGCCGAGTTCCCTTACATTCAGAACTTCAGACTACCTGATATGCCTGAGATTTCCCTGCCAGAGACACTGTTCCTGAATACGTAAGTGTGATGAACTCCATGGTAAACCAGTAAATTATCAAAGTATTTTTAAAACAAAACATTTATGCATTTTACTTTTGTCATTTTAACAGTGAGGCAAAGGCTATTTACTACTTCAACAATGAGCGCTTCACCATCGTTATCCCTCTCCCTCTTGGAGGAAAGTCAACAGAGGAGCTTAACTTCCCACCAGCTTTGACCACACCTAGCATGTCTCTACCCCAGTTTGGACTGGATATTGTCTCCATGGAGATCCCCATCCCAGAGCTTGTTGTCCCTGAGAGCTTTACTCTGTCTATTCCTCTTTTTGGCAAAGCTGAAGTTTACGCTCTGATGAGGAGCAACCTGTATGACATGGAGGCCTCAATGGCCGCTGGCAAAGATGTTGTGGAAACTCCAAGCTACTCAGCGAAGTTTGATGTGAAAGGAACCTCCCCACTTGAAATCCTTTCAATAAAGATTGAAGGTATTTCAGAGTAATTATTATTAATGGATTTCTTATATCTTTAATACATCAATCACATCCATGTTAGTCTTAATACACAGTTAAAATTATGTGTTGTTCACTCTTGGTGGAACAGTTTTTGGTCACAGTTTTCTGATCCTATGACTTAATTTCAATCACAATGCTTAAGTGATTTCCAATAAAACTACACAGAACTAGTTGACTTTGCATATTTCTGTTAGGTATATTGTAAATGAGCAAATTAATCACACTGTATCTTTTTTTCTTTTTGTGTTTTATTCAGGCTCAGGAATGTTGTCCACCACTGATTCCATTAAGGCCCAGTTGAAGAGCTTTTTGGCCCATAAATTCATTGAAGCCAGTGTTAGTATCACTGAGGATGTAACCATCACTGACAAAATCAATTTGAGATCAAACAGCAAGATTGAAGCCACAAGTCCGTTTGGTCTCAATTTTGCACTAGAGCACACGGGTATGGCAGGAATCAATACTGAAGAAATCTCTGCAGATAACAACTTTGAGGGAATGTTCAAGGCTGGACCTATGTACGGCAAGACCACTTCGACCCAGTCAGTTACCATCTTCCCATTCAGGCCAGTGGCAAAGATTGATTCTATTGTTCAGTTTGACTCCACAATTGTTAGGGGCCAAAACACATTTACAGCATCCCTTGCCAATGGTGAATTCTCAGTTGTATCCAACACCAATGCCTTTGAAGATGTCTTGACACATGTTGTTGAGCTTTACTTCAAAGACAG
>NW_019193134.1:0-110 GCF_002260705.1 Seriola dumerili
CAAAGTTGGCTTTTTACTCCAAATTTTTAATTGATACTATGAATTAAGTAAAATTATATTTTACGCAGTGCACTGATTTATTACATAGGATACATTCTTTTAATATTAAA
>NW_019193135.1:0-129 GCF_002260705.1 Seriola dumerili
AAATAAACAAATAGAAAGATAAATTTAAAAAATTCAATTAAATTCAATAAAAAGCCAGAATAAAAAGTCTGAAGCTGTACACAACAAAACAGCACAATCCAAACCCGAGACACTAAATCATCGGGAGCT
>NW_019193136.1:0-110 GCF_002260705.1 Seriola dumerili
GGAAGGTGGTAAATAAGGAGTTTCAACTGTTCATCACCTCAAAAAAAAACAAAAAAACAGCTCAGATGTATTTTGAAAGCTGCTATTTCAGCTGCAGTTGCACTTTTAGG
>NW_019193137.1:0-139 GCF_002260705.1 Seriola dumerili
AGGTCGCTGAAAAGCAAACTCAATGAAGCTGGGTTTTATCGTAGAAAGGATTACTCCTCTACAAGCGCCATAATCAGGGCCATCCGACTGGAACTTCGTGGACCTGGACAGCTGTTCGGCTACCGCACGATGTGGCAGG
>NW_019193138.1:0-327 GCF_002260705.1 Seriola dumerili
TATTTTCTCCAACATCCTCCTGCTGTATCTTTATTTTTATTTTTGTTTTTTGTAGGATGGCACTTTGCCCTCCGCTGCACCGTTTGCACCAGGAAGTGGAGACCTTCAGGCGGCGCGCCATCGCCGACACGCTGCTGACAGTCAGTCGGATGGAGAAGTCCCGCACAGAGTACAGAGGAGCGCTGCTCTGGATGAAGGACATATCCCAAGAACTGGACCCAGACACCTACAAACAGCTGGAGAAGTTCCGCAAGGTCAGAGGACGTTCACTTGAGTTTAAGATGGGAACCCTTTCTCTCGCTCTCTCTCTCTCTCTCTCTCTCTCTC
>NW_019193139.1:0-102 GCF_002260705.1 Seriola dumerili
TACAAGCTATTGACAACCCAATTTACACATAATGGAGTGCATTTGTTGTTATAATTTTTGCATTGCTTGCAGCTGTTGCCATAACTACACATTTGAGGAGAT
>NW_019193140.1:0-111 GCF_002260705.1 Seriola dumerili
ACATACGAACGTGTGAGGAGAAGATGGAAGATGTGCAACCCGAAGCAGATGTAGCTTGCAGAAAAAAGGAACCAATAGGTAAGAGACTGAAACTAAAACGTGTTACTTTTG
>NW_019193141.1:0-113 GCF_002260705.1 Seriola dumerili
CAACATGCTGGGGACGCTCTGCACTCTCATCGCTGCTCTAACATGTAAGATATTCTTCTCTTTCCTTTTATAGTCCATATTTTCAGACACAAACTTTTCACTCATGTGTTTCT
>NW_019193142.1:0-121 GCF_002260705.1 Seriola dumerili
TTTGTTTTACATAAAAGAATTTATGGTATCTTTTATCTTTATATAGAATGACCATGTTTAGGCATAAATGTTGGCTCTGTGTCACTATAGGTTATTAGGAATTAGCTATGTCATGAATATG
>NW_019193143.1:0-179 GCF_002260705.1 Seriola dumerili
GCTGACTCGTTTAACATGATTAAGAAAGTAAAAAAAAAAATCTAAACAACTATGGCAAAGCTATGGGTGAATAGGCCTATCCTCCTGCTGGTGGTGAAGCTAGAGAGGAGCTGACAGCAGCTGCTTTACATTCTCCTGCACCACATTCACATCTAATATCTAGAGCTTTATATACACTT
>NW_019193144.1:0-103 GCF_002260705.1 Seriola dumerili
TTTCTCATAAACAAACGTCTGGCGTTTGCCGCCGCCGCCGCCGCTGCCGCCGCTGCCGCCGCCACCGTGCACGTCGAACACTGCACCTTGTACTCCTGTCAAA
>NW_019193145.1:0-105 GCF_002260705.1 Seriola dumerili
CCTGAAGCTTCTTCTTGTGTTGTGGAGCAGCTTCATCGACGGGTCTGAATCTGTGGTCGGTGTGTTTTTCTGAATGCAGGCAGACGAGACACACTGGCTGCTGAT
>NW_019193146.1:0-148 GCF_002260705.1 Seriola dumerili
GTTCCTTGCGAGGCTTTGCAACCGAAAGCAGTACGTAGAAAAGGCGTGGCCAAAAGAGGAATGGGGACGGTTGCCTGTTGCAGCTGGAAAATTTGGGCACTGCCCTGTCTTCAGTGTCAAAGAGATTTTGGTCTTACTGTGTTGGTTA
>NW_019193147.1:0-140 GCF_002260705.1 Seriola dumerili
ACCAAAAATAGTAGAAAAAAAGTTCCATACAGAAGCTTTGGGTTAAGTTCAATGGTGACCGGGGGACGTAGACAGTATTTACCACCCAGTACACCTTCATGTATACTAATGAAGACATGCTTGCATTACTGCCTGGTCAA
>NW_019193148.1:0-189 GCF_002260705.1 Seriola dumerili
AAAAAACTAACTAACTAACTAAATGAATAAATAAATAAACTGTCCGCTGATCCACTGGCAATATTCCCCTGGCAACCTGGAACAATAGGGAATTTGGGCATTTTATGCCTTTGTACTTGAAAATATAATTCACTGTAAATTTGTTTACATGTGAGGAGAGGTTTGTGAGTCGTATAAAAGAAAAAAAAA
>NW_019193149.1:0-203 GCF_002260705.1 Seriola dumerili
GAAATGTAGAGACGGTTACTGGCAAGTGGAAGCTGCATTTTGTTTTTACATAAGAGTTGATAAATCAGATTCAGATAGTTTATGCTGCCGACATCCCTGGCCTGGCATCAGCCAAGTTCATACTAAAGACATGTATGAGTTATGGCCCCAAAAATGTCACCCTTCTTACTCTTCCTACACACACACACACACACACACACACA
>NW_019193150.1:0-1813 GCF_002260705.1 Seriola dumerili
TGAAATTTGTCGGCAGCTGAACAGACGTCACCATAGAAAATTGTTTATGTCTCTGGTGTGTGTGTGTCACCATGATTCTTCCACATTGATCAGTTACTTGACGGCTGTGGTCTGTCTCACCTGAGGATCACACATTAATAGAAACATAGAAAGATCAGTTCACACCATGTCAGCCTGTGATCTGTGTGTGTTTGGCGACTTCACGTCTTGCTGACTTTGCAGCTGCTGTTGTTTGCTCCTTTTCAGGCCTGATGTAGATTGTTTATTCCAATAAAACAGGAGCAAAGTAGACCGACACAAAGCACCTTGGACAGTGAACTCTGAGACTCCTCACCGCATTACCGTATATCACCACAATACATGTTGCAAGGAAAGAAGAATGGAGTGAGCGAACTGAACTTGATGTATTTGACAGGCCTCATTAAGTAAAGTTCTTTCCAAACATTGCGCCCCCAGCTGTTTCTCGACGGAGCAGTTACATGGACACACAGACCCACAAACACACAAAGCTGAGGATGGGGTCAATCATATGCACAATGCGTTTGTATCAGAGCTGCCATACAGTCTGGGAACATTGATGTTTGACATATATTGTGAGTCTGGTTTGTGGGTGGACACTCAGTGGAGCTGAACTCTGCCAATGTTGTTGGTGATGTTAATGGTCTGATTGAGCTTCTTCACTGGAACTGCTTCTCATTCACTAGGAAACGTCCAGCGTTGTTGAGGTGGGAGCTGAACTGTTTGAAGTTCAGTGAGGAAAACTGCTGGAGACACTATGAAACACCAATCAACTGTGTATGTGTGTGTGTGTTGTTGTGTGTGTGTGTGTGTATGTGTGTGCTTGTGTGTGTGGTGTGTGTCCTCAGTGAACTGTATGCAGTGCATCCTGCAGTAGCTTCCTCAGCTGCAGGCAGTTTCAGTCAGATCTGTTTCAGTTCCTGATGAGGGGAGGTTTTTGTTGACGCTTTTTCCAACCTGTAATCCAGCCTTGACTGTGTTTAATAGATAAGACTCGTGAGAGTAGTTAAACTGCCTGCAATCTTCACCTGAATGTACTGATGGTCAGAGTGAAGTCAACATCTACCTGACTCCACTGCCTGAAATCTGGATTGGAATCTCCTGATAGTCTGCTCGAAGTTTGCCCTAAATCAGGGTCAAGTTTAGGAAAGTTTCCCCTTCTTTCGCTGCTTCCGATACTCCTCCAGGCTAATATGTTGTGTCAGAACCATCATATAGTACAAGCACGACTGGTCCTAAACACTGAATGGTGACGGAGGCTCCCAGAGCAGAGCTCACTGCCCCAGACTGAGTCACTGTGAACCTGTCCTCCTGGACCTCTGAGGACACAGACACAGAAACATAAAGCAGCGTCATGGTTTTTGTCGGCTTCATTTCAGAGCGCCGAAACGGATTTGTTGATAGAGGAGAGGAGTTTGATTCTCTGGACTTTTACCTGTTGAAGCAGCAAGCAGAGGAGAGTCCAGATGGAGGACGGGAGACCAAAGTCATGTTTCTGTTTATGAGGAGGATTTTGTGTCTTCTGTTGTCATGAAGGACAGCTGTCAGTCATCCAGTCTTCAACTCTCAGGACTATAAACTCTCCCAGAGCACTGGAGCATGGTGCTGCTGATGCAAAGTGGCTCTCTATGGAAATGCTCTGACTGACTCCAACAGGGACTTGGATCACTCTGATCATGCTGTTTCTCAATGGATCAATCACTTGATCAGAGTATTGATTAGACATTTATCACTGATCATCTTTATGTGGATTTACATTAATGACTGCAAATAAATTTCTTGTAAAACCTCCTTT
>NW_019193151.1:0-150 GCF_002260705.1 Seriola dumerili
CCACTGGTCACCCAGCTGCTGGGAGTCATTTCATACTGGAAACCATTCAATTCTGGTTTGATTAAAGATTCAGTTTTTCCTCATTTAAAGACAAAATGGGTGATTGAGATCTGGAATAAACTAAAACTTGGTTTAATCCAGTAACTTTTA
>NW_019193152.1:0-138 GCF_002260705.1 Seriola dumerili
GCCAGGGTAGAGATGCTTAGTAATTGAATGCAAAATGCAATGGTGATGATAGTTAAGCTTCACACACAATAATAATAATCCTGTTTATCTATTTGCCCGTTTTGCAAATCATAATTCTCATGACAGCCCAATTCTACT
>NW_019193153.1:0-169 GCF_002260705.1 Seriola dumerili
CCCATCCATCACCAGCCCCAAATCATTGCCACGCCCAAAATAAATGATTTATTGTATACCTCTGAAGAATCGCAGACATGAGTTACATTTAAAATCCGTAGGCCTATATAAATATAATCTGTCTGAGTCCTCACTTGTTTGTTCATAAAACTGCTTCAAATGCTCAAAC
>NW_019193154.1:0-103 GCF_002260705.1 Seriola dumerili
AATGAAAGTAGTTTTACCTAAATTGTATGATTTAATACTATATATAAAAAGTAATTCAAAAATTTAGTTTTCATGGGTTTCAATTGGCCAAAAGTGATGCGTA
>NW_019193155.1:0-492 GCF_002260705.1 Seriola dumerili
CGCTCCTCCGCCCCTCGCGTGAAGCAGCGCCGGTGGGAGGGTTACCGTAACTTTCCCCAGGCGGTGGTTGTCCGTGTCCTCCGAGGATAACTCCCGGTGAACCGTTAAAAGAAGCAGGCTGCGAGCTAGCACGGGCAGCTAACCTAAACAACAAACCGAAGCGGACACGGGCTTCCCGCCGCTCGACGACACCGGCTCCCGTCGGTTTTGGCTCCGTCCGACTCCCGCCGTCCGACGGTCATTTATGCCATCACCACGGGAGCGAATAACACAGTAAATAAAACCGTTACCGTTACCGGAGCTAGCCTACATCCCGTTTCCTCTGCTCCGAGGGGAGGGTGCGTTCGATATCGCCGCCCGGGCCTGCTCTCCGTCACGTGACCTGCTGCTCGGGAGGGCGGGGTTTGATGTAAACGTAAACAATCCAGCAAACTGTTTATGAAGAGACCTTTCACATTTAATACAGTTAGAACTTAAACTACCAATTATTTC
>NW_019193156.1:0-568 GCF_002260705.1 Seriola dumerili
CAGCCCACATCGGAATGATCTTATATGATTTCACTCCAAACAAAGTGCGAAGGAGTTCACTCAAATATTAGTAGGGACATGTCTCTACCGTCCATATGCAAACCTACATTAGCATGTAGCAGTGAAGAGTAATAAAGTCATTAAACTGGCTCAGCGATGTCACCTGTAAAGGTAATATCTACTTAAAGCTAGCTAATGGTCACACCAGACCGAATAAGCAGAAGCAAGATTGAATATAGCCTACTAATTAACAGAGCTGTTTATTTCATTGCTAATGAATTCAACTTTTCCTTTTGTAAGAATAAAAATGTTTCATTTCTTCGTTCAACAATTAAAAAGCCTGGCTTGAGGAACTTCTTATCCCTTCCCAGTTAGCGTATTTTTCCTACAGGTAATGAGGGTCTAGCCCCTATAGGATGTGCCTCTGCCTCTCAATGATTGACCTCCTGCTCTGTCTGCGACTCTCGGGTCAGGACAGCCGCTTTTATAAGCTCCTATAAGTAGACCGTCACGTGCCCTTTCATCATTACCAGGAGAGCCTCGCGCAGACTGACACCGCAGACTCATT
>NW_019193157.1:0-187 GCF_002260705.1 Seriola dumerili
AGAGAGAGAGAGAGAGAGAGAAGAGAAGAGAAAAGAGAGGATGTTGTGGAGCAAAGGGCAAGAGGTTGGAGTCGAGCCCAGTTGGCTTTTTGCAGCTATTACACTAGGTAATTCAGTTGTCCTTACTGTAGGATGCTTGTTTGCTTTCTGTACTGCTCTGTTGAACAAAGTAAAAGCATGTTGTTGA
>NW_019193158.1:0-143 GCF_002260705.1 Seriola dumerili
ACAAATGTATAAAATAAGTGAAACACAGGGAAGGTGTAGTAAATATACTGTTTATAAAACATCCTAATAAAAATGAGAAAATAACAAGGAGAAAATAAACAATTATGAACATGACAGTGGACTAAAACCTTAAACAGCAAATT
>NW_019193159.1:0-142 GCF_002260705.1 Seriola dumerili
CATAAAGTCAGATTTATATTACACACCATGATGGTTGCACAGTCACAGCTGTGAAAATGATGTTGCTTAATATAACAATAATGAGATATCCAGAGATGGAAAACATGAACACACTTTATCTTTAGTGTTTTTTTAGTCTTTA
>NW_019193160.1:0-150 GCF_002260705.1 Seriola dumerili
ATGTTTATTCTGTTTGCAAAACAGGTTTCAACAGCTTGGGATGGTGCGTCAAATAAAAATAAAAAAACTCTGTTATAGCCTAAATAGTACATTTGAAAAGTAATCAATAGCTTCATCTGAAATGAAAATAGTTCTCTGGTAACTTCTGTA
>NW_019193161.1:0-121 GCF_002260705.1 Seriola dumerili
CCTTCATTGTCAGTGTTGTCGGACAACAACATTTAAACAGTTATAGCATTTATGCTGTTGATTAAAGCTAACATAGAAATAGTTACAAAATGCTGTATGTGTTACTATTGTGAAAATTCAT
>NW_019193162.1:0-158 GCF_002260705.1 Seriola dumerili
TAGTGAGCCCACATGTATCTGTACTGTTCAGCCTCATATGTCATTAGTTACTGAGCTTCCTCTGTTTTCTCCATCCTCCAGCATTTGTACCTGCTGCCTCATCACATGTTTGTTAAGTTACTAGTAATGAATCACCGTCAGCATCTTAACGGTCGAAA
>NW_019193163.1:0-100 GCF_002260705.1 Seriola dumerili
CTGGAACACCAACATATAACCCTGAATGAACTCTGTGTTGGATTTGTTGGCACTAAAAAAAAACAGAGTGAGAAGTCGTCTTTCTAGTGCATCACGTCAC
>NW_019193164.1:0-121 GCF_002260705.1 Seriola dumerili
GTATTAATTTCTTTATAATCACAATTATTGTGTCTTATTGAGGCAGTCAAGCCAACAGCTTTTCAATCTCTTAGCTGCTGTCACAACACCCACTCACCCTCCCACAAACACACACACACAC
>NW_019193165.1:0-204 GCF_002260705.1 Seriola dumerili
CCCCAGTAAGCTAACCATGGATAAATCCAAATAAAGAAAAGTCTCGGAAGAAAAAACTGGCCTGTTTACTCTTTTTAAAGCTATTAGGCTGCAGTAATATGTTATATTTATTTCAAAGTGGGTTACTTTTTATTTTTTTTAATCCTTCACAAATAAGAGGACTCAAATAGGTCTGCATAGTTCTGTGTTTTATTTAAAAGTAGG
>NW_019193166.1:0-124 GCF_002260705.1 Seriola dumerili
CTTTTTAACTACTTCATATGAGAATCTTTTAGGTTGAAAGATTCTCATATTTTTACTGAAAACAGCTGCCTGCTCAAGATGAGAAGAGAGCAGTGAGAGTGAACCAGAAAGTTGCAGTCAGGCA
>NW_019193167.1:0-1515 GCF_002260705.1 Seriola dumerili
GGGTTTTTCAACCAGTGGAAAAGGGGCAACAGAGCTTCAGAGATCTTCTGCAGAGATGGGTGGACCAGCACTACCTAAAAGTATTTCTGTTGATATAGAAATGTTGCAGAGAAAGTGTCTGTGTTTTCTGGTCGGTCGTCTCTAAAATCCCAGCCTCCAGCTGATGTTCCACACGGCATGGAGCGGCTCTCTAGTTCTCTGAGAAGCTGCGATGGGGCTGCGGGGGTGGATGGACTATCAGCGGCTCCCACTGATCCCACTTGCTCACGCTAACCACAGAGCGCCACTCTGTTGCCACGCAACTACCTGTCTGAGTCTTTGTATGATAGCTCAGTCAGCGGGAGTGAGTGAGAGGGGAGCTGATGCATTTTAAGGCTGATGGATACATGTGCTGCACAGATGGAGCATGAATGACTGCAGTGATAAATGGATGGAGAGATAAATGAAGAGAGATGCTTCACAGAGGCAGAGGTTGTGTCTGCTGATGTTTTTTTAAGGAGCTTTGTTAGTGGAGGAGAAGGATGGGTGGGAAGATTCAGCCCAAGCACTTGGAGGATTTCAAACATATAAGGGAAAAAGCCGGATTATAAATAGGTCATGCACATTATAGGCAGATGAAAAGAATAGACAGAGGCAGAGACAGTAAAGAGGAAGAGCGAGATCCTCCCACAACCAGAGTTTAGGTCTTTTCATGTGGAAACACAGCACAGAGACAACGTTGAAAAGAAAAGAGACAAAGCTGGAAAATGAGCGTGAGATGACTTCCTCGCCATCTTTGCATGCGGTCAAAAACTTTGTGGTGATTGTGGCTCAGTGAATACACAGAAAAATTGCAAAGGCAGATGACAGGAGCTGGCGCTTGGTCTGTTCTTCTTTTCATGTGGAAGAAAAGCAGAGATACAGATTAGGAAGAAAGAGGGAGAAACGTGAGGTTTGTTTGGTGGAAGCGGAGGAAAGTGATTATTGTGGCAGAAACACAAAGACACAGCACTTTGTTTGAAGCTACATGTTGGTGTGTTAAAAACATCTGCTGCTTCACACTGTCGTTACAGTGACGTGTTCCCCGGTAGGATGATACTGTCAGTGGAACCTGAACCTGCAGGTGCTGCAGGAGCTGCATACAACAGTTAAGTTACACAGCCTGGAGCTGGTCACCCAATCAACACCTGATCGTGTCTCTCTCAGTACTTTCTGACTAGATCGTCATTGATTCATTAGCTATATCGCTTATCAGGATACACCCTGTACAGGTCACCAGTCTATCACAGGGCTGATATGTGGACACAAACAACCATTCCCGCACAATTTAGAGTCACCAATTAACCTGCATGTGTTTGGAGTGTGGGAGAAAGTTGGGATTACCTGGAGGAAACCCACACAGGCACAGGGAGAGCAGACCCTGGCTGGCTGACAGGTTCAAACCCAGAACCTTGTTGCTGTGAGGCAACGGCGCTAATCACTACAACACCGCGCTGCTTACGTGACGAGATGTGAATCTTAAAAAAAAAAAAAAAA
>NW_019193168.1:0-167 GCF_002260705.1 Seriola dumerili
CAATCACTAGTGATATCAAATCACTCATTAGAAAGCTGACAGCAGCCAGACAAAGACGTGGACGTGCGTACCTTTTGCATTCCCATTGAAAGTCACAGTAGCTGTACTATTCTTCCTTTGAAACATACTCTGTGGTATGAGATTTATTAGTCATGAAGCCTTTACAC
>NW_019193169.1:0-376 GCF_002260705.1 Seriola dumerili
AAGTATGATGACAGGAAAACTGTTGTTTAGAGATATTCATGAAAGATGCAAAGATATGTTTTGATAGACAGCTTGAAAGTTAAAGAGCTACATTAACTACGAACTCTTTTCAAATCATATACAGACACGGAAAATTATGAAGAGAAATCAAAATGAACGATAGTTGAACTTGAAGCAGTTTTGAAAACACTGTCTAAACTTTTAAAAACAATAATCCTGAAAATAAATTGTCAAAGAGAAATACCAAAAAAAATCAAAAAAAAGATTACGCACCATATTATGGACGAAAAAGACCTACATGCTCAACAGAAGTTAGAGGTACACAATTTCAATAAAACTAAACAGAAAATGTTGAGGACTTTGTTTGATTTCCTGA
>NW_019193170.1:0-465 GCF_002260705.1 Seriola dumerili
GACATGACAGCCTAATGTTAGTGATCAAAGGTAGTGCTAACAGTAGCACAATGCTCAGCTTGCTGATGAACTCTCTGAATTATTTAGTTAATCTCCGTTTTGTAATTATTTCCTTGCCGGACCGACATTGAATTCATTATTTCATATTTGCATTGTTGTCACTGGCCTAGGCACTGCTTTGGTGGCTGCTGCCTTATTTTTTCTTTTCTATTTGCAAATTGTTGCTGGGCACAGCAAGGGTTGCTGCTGCTTTACTACTGTTTGCCATATATTGTGACGTGAAAACGTAAAACAGCGTACCACTAAAAGATGGGTTGTTCCAGATCACTTAAACTAGAAAGGATGGACACCTATAAGTAGTTTGTTATAGACAGTTAATACTTTGAATGTTGGAATTAATAAATTATGAAGCATTCGCAGTCTATCTTATTTTATCTTATCACTATTACTATTATTATTATTTTT
>NW_019193171.1:0-137 GCF_002260705.1 Seriola dumerili
TTCAAGCGAATATGAGGAGAGGAGGGAACTATTAGAAGATTTCTGTGGTGCCCTGCCTCAAGTCTCAGAGGCCACAAACAATCTCCTCGACAGGCCGATCCAAGAGCCGGAGCTGCACGCCGCCCTGCTAAAGATGC
>NW_019193172.1:0-187 GCF_002260705.1 Seriola dumerili
TGTCAGTATAGCGTGCCGTGTTCAAAGGTGTGCCTCAAAAGCTAGTAAAACTAGCCCTGTGTGTTGTGTGGGTAATGTGTGTTTAGAGCAAGCCTTTGGTGTGCTGTGGGTAGAGTAAAGGAAGCCGTGTTCCGTCATGACTGTCGCTTTGTCCAGCTGAAGCCCTCCACCCATTTTTATGAACTTC
>NW_019193173.1:0-150 GCF_002260705.1 Seriola dumerili
TCCAGTGGAGTCACTGGAGGATCTGCAGAGCTGCAGAGAACCTCACTGATTTAAACGGGTCTGGAAGGTTCCTGAAAGGGTTTTGGAGGGTTTTGGAGAGCTTGTTGTGCGTGACTGTGTGAATTTGTGTGTGTGTGTGTGTGTGTGTGT
>NW_019193174.1:0-203 GCF_002260705.1 Seriola dumerili
TACACCTATCTGACCAACTTTGAAAAGGCCTCTAAGACATGTAGACCCTTACACCATGCTCACTTGAAAAGTTCCAAAATGATAATCCTGTTTCTAAATGACTCAGAGGGGATTTGATGATGCAATCTTATGCTAGGTCCCCCTCACAATATTTATTCTAAATTTGAGGTTTCTAGCACCTTTATTCCAGAAGATATGACACT
>NW_019193175.1:0-530 GCF_002260705.1 Seriola dumerili
CTGTTGTGGTTTAGTGAAGGTGTGAAGAGGCTGCACACACACACGGAAAGAGAGCGTGCCTTTGGTCACGCTATCCAATTTCTCTCTTTGGAGCTGATACAAAACGTTTGTGTGTTATTGCAGTGCCGGCACGGAGAGGTTTTCTGGTCTCCATAGACCAGCTGTTATAGTGAAGGTGTAAAGGGGCCGTCTGGCCATCTTTGGTTGGGAGTTTGATCTTCATAGCTTGGCTATTCCAGAGGCTGCAGCTGGCCTCTGGTGACAGGACATGTTTCCCTTCACTTTAACAATATTTCCCAGATCGATCTCTTGTTCATGTCCGGCTCTCTAGCCGACCACAAAGTCGACAGCTGTTTGGTTTATAGATTTGTGAGTGAGACATCTGAAAAGTGTTTTAATAGATGAGGTAAAGTGTATTCACAATACAGCATCCTCTTGTGAAGATTTGAGGGTTAATGTTTTGTATTTAAAATAATAGTTGTATGAAGTACTTAACCATATTCAGTGTATTACCTGCAGTAGTTCTGGGT
>NW_019193176.1:0-128 GCF_002260705.1 Seriola dumerili
GACACTCAGTGTTGTTAGGACATTGGTGACATTCAATATTTAAACATTGATCTTGTAATCAATATGAACTTCATCAATGCACCCAATTAACATAACAATGACCGTAAATCAAAATACAGTGAAAAAAA
>NW_019193177.1:0-131 GCF_002260705.1 Seriola dumerili
TTCAAGTACAGAGGATTTTAAAAACTTAAAAATCTTCTCAAGTGGGTCTCATGGAACAAAATGAAAAATCTGGGCCTATGATTCATGATATCTATATGGGGGTCCTTGACATGTAAAGTATATAATCCACT
>NW_019193178.1:0-110 GCF_002260705.1 Seriola dumerili
GATCCCAGAAATCCAGCATCAACGAAACTTTCCGTGGATCAACACTCCAGAACGATTTCTCTGTTGACTAATATTGCGGCTAAACTGGCGATCACTTAAAGTTCAATGAG
>NW_019193179.1:0-102 GCF_002260705.1 Seriola dumerili
TTATTTTATTTTGAAAATGTGATAGAACATACACTGTGTTCAACACAGGAGAAAAACCAATCCCAGCCAACTCCTCCACTGTCAGTCATGTTTGAACCTGTC
>NW_019193180.1:0-119 GCF_002260705.1 Seriola dumerili
ACAGGAAAAAGGAAGAATGGCTGGACAAAAATGAAGAAAGAACAAACAAACAAACAACAATTAACAAAAAGGAATTTGCTAACTGCACTTTTGGCTATGCCCCTAAAAATGGGCCTGTA
>NW_019193181.1:0-123 GCF_002260705.1 Seriola dumerili
GTGCCGAACCACACAGCAAATAGCACTTTTTAGAAAAAAATAATTTTAAAAATATAGGTAAACAAGTGATTTTTGATACTGACAAAGGAGGTGCAAGATCCAATGTGGGAGGTCCCACACACT
>NW_019193182.1:0-117 GCF_002260705.1 Seriola dumerili
CATGGCCTTTTTGAGGGTGCATCCATCCTGTCAGCAAGCACCCTCGTCAGTCATCAGGTCTCTGTTCACGCTGGCTGACCCCTTCTCAGACTCTGACCTGGACGACTCTGACGACCC
>NW_019193183.1:0-234 GCF_002260705.1 Seriola dumerili
GTGTTTCTGGTTTCTGGACAGGTGACAGGTGTGTTCACAGTGTCTGTCTCTGAAAGACGTCACATCAGGAAAATAATAATAATAATAATAATAATATTGATACATTTGATATGCCCTTGTTCACAGAGTGGGAATGCAGCAGACAAACCCAGAACTGCTACTGGTCCCTGGTCCTCATCTGTGACATGTTATTACTTTAATGTTTAAATGAAACATTCACTTGGTGAAATGATT
>NW_019193184.1:0-120 GCF_002260705.1 Seriola dumerili
CAAATACTGCAACCAAATGGTTTCTCTCCTGTATGAACTTTTAAGTGAATAGTAAGATACACCTTTGCAATAAATCTCTTTCCACAAATACTGCAACCAAATGGTTTCTCTCCTGTATGA
>NW_019193185.1:0-144 GCF_002260705.1 Seriola dumerili
GCTTGACTTGGATCAGCTGATCAATAAGAAACTTCTGCACGGAAATACTCAAAAATATTTAGATGAAGACTGTGAGATCGGTTTGAGAGCTCTAAAAAAAGTGGCTAAGACGACCTTTGAGTGGAGAATAATTTGTAAAACTGT
>NW_019193186.1:0-145 GCF_002260705.1 Seriola dumerili
AGTATAGTATGGCAAAAAAGTGAAAAAATAACATAGTACCAATGAGACATAAAAACATCAAAAAATGTCATAGGATAGTAAGGTACAGAGAAATCATAATATATTCAGGCCTAAAAAGTTTTTAAAAAACAACATAGTATAGTAT
>NW_019193187.1:0-120 GCF_002260705.1 Seriola dumerili
CTGGCATCACTGCTAAACAATGCTAAACAAAGATGGTGAAGATGTTTGCATGAGTTTCTTATGCTATTTTAATTATGAACAGCAGCATGCAATGTACACAGAATCCAAAACACAGACAGT
>NW_019193188.1:0-135 GCF_002260705.1 Seriola dumerili
ATAACTGTTACCCCTTTTACTCTCAAGTATGATAGCATGTATAAGGCAAATCAGCACCGTGTATGTGTGCGTGCTTGTATGTGCATGTGGTTGGGTACAGTGGTGTAGTCTACTTTATTCTAGTGGGTATACTGT
>NW_019193189.1:0-143 GCF_002260705.1 Seriola dumerili
ATTGTAACCGGCAGAGGATCAAAATGAGGGTAGGGCCGTGAAATGAATTATTGTCATGCTCACGTCATGGCTTCACGTACAAATGCGACACCTGAAGCTGAATGTAAACCTTCTGCTGCTTTATTCAAATGAATGTTGGTCAA
>NW_019193190.1:0-101 GCF_002260705.1 Seriola dumerili
GGACCCGTAGTGACCAACGTTTACTGTCCTGACCCTCAGGTTAGGGAACAATCTCCTTCTGGGGGTCAGGATAGAAACCTCTGAGTATTTTAAATCTCATC
>NW_019193191.1:0-129 GCF_002260705.1 Seriola dumerili
CTGTAATATGGAAAAGTTGTGTTTGATGGTGCGGTGTAATCTGATGGTTTGGTGAGAGAAGGTGGAGACGAAGGGTATCAGATGTGGTAGAGAGGACGGGTTGTGGTGTGTGGGTGAGGTGTGTCTATG
>NW_019193192.1:0-113 GCF_002260705.1 Seriola dumerili
CTCCCTCTGCACCACCCAGCACATGAACAAACCCCTTGTTTTTTTTTTTTTTGTTTTTTTTTTGGAATAGAAAACTACAGATCCATGAGCAGTGGTGTGTGTGTGTGTGTGTG
>NW_019193193.1:0-170 GCF_002260705.1 Seriola dumerili
CACTTTTTGTAATAAAACATCTACAAGCAAAAATCTGGGGCAAAATCTTTCAAATGGGGTTAGGGTTAGGGGTCCGTGGTCTAACTTTAGTCAGTTTAGGGGTCCTTGATGTGAAACAGTTTGAGAACCATTGATTTAAATGATGATGATTTCACTGAGAAACTTAGATA
>NW_019193194.1:0-130 GCF_002260705.1 Seriola dumerili
GTACTTCGCAACCTCGTATGAGTGAGTATTTATCACTGTATGTGTAGTTATACCACTAAATTTAAATGCTAAATAAATCAGTGCATGTCTTGTTAGGTTTGGGAACCAAAACTACTTGGTTAGATTTAGG
>NW_019193195.1:0-168 GCF_002260705.1 Seriola dumerili
CAACATCTCATCCATGAAGGACATAAAGGATGGAGGCAAAGGAAAGATAAATGAAAGACTGACAAAGTGGATCGAGGAGGAAGATGATTAAACAGAGGAAGGTAGATGGGGAAAAAGATGTTACATGGGGAGAAAAACCTTATTTGGGTAAATAATGCAACAGTTTAA
>NW_019193196.1:0-315 GCF_002260705.1 Seriola dumerili
AGAAAGTATCAAATAACAATTCTGATATATATCAAAACTTTTATTGTTCAAACACTTCAAGAGCAGCTGTTGTGTCAGTCCACATTCACACCTAAACTAATGGCATCGTTAGAGGAGCACTTCCTTCAGATAGGTCGGTCATCATCATCAACTGTTAACATTTCAGCACATAAGAATTAATACAGACTATGATCAAAGAAAGAAATCATTATAATATTTTGGTTAAACCCATCTAGAAAAAAAAATGGCTAAGCATATTCACCACTGAAAGAGATTCATGCATGCATAAAAAAATAACTAAACAGATAATAATTA
>NW_019193197.1:0-126 GCF_002260705.1 Seriola dumerili
TTGTGTTTGCTCCTCATCACATGAATGCATCATTGAGGTTGAAGTTCCATTGCCCTGCAAAGAAAATGAAATAATATTCAGCATATGAAGTTAAATTTCAACAATCCCTCATTTATTCTTCTTCAG
>NW_019193198.1:0-113 GCF_002260705.1 Seriola dumerili
TTTTTCGACATTTTAAGCCTAAATAAACTATGATGTTTTCTTGACGTTTTATGCCTATGACGTTTTTTCACATCTTATGCCTCATTATTTTATGATGTTTTTTTGATGTTTTA
>NW_019193199.1:0-127 GCF_002260705.1 Seriola dumerili
ACCCCTGATACAAATAAAAGAAAATAAAATAAAAAATAGCCCTAAAGTAAAATAAGATAAAATTAATAAAATAAATAAATAAATAAGTAATAGTCCTAAAGTAAAATAAGATAAAAAATAAATTTAA
>NW_019193200.1:0-168 GCF_002260705.1 Seriola dumerili
AGCGGAGGAACAAGTCCAGGTGTCCATTTGGACTCTGTAGGGCCTTGTCCACAGCACTTTGGTAGAGATGTGTTAGTTTGTATTTTTCTTTAAAAACTATAGAAAACGGGAATGTGAATTTTTTTCCTGACAGCAGATTGACTCCAGAGTTGAAGAAGGTCAGATGGA
>NW_019193201.1:0-174 GCF_002260705.1 Seriola dumerili
TGTGAAAAGTTGGACACAACTCTAACCCACAAGGAACTTGAACATTGTGTGTGAAAGGTCCCCATAAAGCCTGTTTGATTTAAGATGTGTGAGTCCAGACAGAACTTGGCTGTACAGAGCAACTATTTTACTATTAATTTGGATTTTGTTCTTTAATTCTGGTGTATGATGGGA
>NW_019193202.1:0-120 GCF_002260705.1 Seriola dumerili
CGCTGCTGAAAGAAGGGACACAGGTGAGACAGGTTAACGCTGCCGCTGCTGCGCATTCACAAACACGTTTCCTGTCTTCCTGTTTGTTGACGGTTGTTTTCCCTCCTTCTTCTTCCTGTA
>NW_019193203.1:0-257 GCF_002260705.1 Seriola dumerili
GATGATGATGATGATGATGACGACTTTCTCACACTAGCAGTGCTGCATTTTCCCCCTTTTCCTCTCAGTTTTCACATTTTAAAGCAGCTCCACCTTCCCCGGCTGCAGCAGGAAAATGCTGCTTATTCACTGATGCATCAGTATTAAGAGTCTAAAGATATAAAGCTGCAGATGTTGAGCAGCTGCAGATGTTGAGAAGCTACAGCAGGTTTTCATGTGAGATCAGCGAGGCTGCTGGCTGGTCAGTTTATCAGCTG
>NW_019193204.1:0-100 GCF_002260705.1 Seriola dumerili
AAAGGTCATAGTATAGTAAGGTAAAAAAGTCCTAAAACAACATATTATACTAAGGCCTGAAGACGTCATAGTATAGTAAGGTATGAAAAGTCATAAAAAT
>NW_019193205.1:0-363 GCF_002260705.1 Seriola dumerili
CTATCTATCTATCTATCTATCTATCTATCTAATTTATGGGTTGCCATGTTGTAGAAAATCCTCCTCCTTTTTGCAGTTACAGCATCTATAAGGGCAAGGTTCCTTCTCTTCTCCAGAAAGAGTTTTCCAGGACTCTTCCAGGACATTTACAGTGACGATCTGGCGCATATGACACACAGGAATCAGGCCATACACCAATTTGTTCCTATTCGAAACAGCAAATTTCACTGGAAGGTGACAAGTTTGCAGGTATGATATTTAGACTGATTCAAGGAAAAACTCCACATAAAAGAGAGAAAGTAGCACACACTACCTGTTCTTTAAGACTGTCTATGATCACCAGATCTGCTCCTCTGGCTCTGC
>NW_019193206.1:0-118 GCF_002260705.1 Seriola dumerili
TTGAAAATATATGGACATACAGGCAAAACAGCCCCCCCCCAAAAATCAAACAATTAAAAACTGCATAAACAATTTCACTGAAGTGTTTCAATAGTTTCTGGAAACAATGGAGCTCTAT
>NW_019193207.1:0-103 GCF_002260705.1 Seriola dumerili
CACCCCCCTCTCAATGTATAATATTAATAAGTGAACAGTCGATGTAATACTGAGTGTAAAATAGTAGTCGGACGTCTAATACTCCTTGCAGTTTGAATGCGTG
>NW_019193208.1:0-132 GCF_002260705.1 Seriola dumerili
ATTGGTTTTTGTGAGACAAGTTATGGTGGTCACCACTAATTCTTGTGCATTGGAACCGTGGTTACTTTGTTCCTGTTAATCACAGTACGGTCAACAGAGGGCGCTCCGTGCATTAAACTATAGTAATCAGTA
>NW_019193209.1:0-100 GCF_002260705.1 Seriola dumerili
GCTAGCCTGGCTCTAGTTCTGTAAACTGTAAAAAAAAAAAAAGACATTTTTACACTTAGGGCTTTTGTATGATGTCTTACTGATTTCTTCCTTTCTATGT
>NW_019193210.1:0-115 GCF_002260705.1 Seriola dumerili
CATAAATCGTCATACAAATGTCATAGTCTACTAATGCAAGAAATGACAGAAAAACGTCATATTATACTATGGCATGAAATATCATAAAAATGTCATAGTATTGTATGGCATAAAT
>NW_019193211.1:0-672 GCF_002260705.1 Seriola dumerili
CCCCCTTTTTTTTTTTTTTTTTTTTTTTTTTAAATTTCCTGACTGAAATATCTTGACAACTATTGGGTGGATTACCATGAAATTTTCTACAGACATTCATGGTCCCAAAGGATGAAGCGTACTGACTTTTCTGATTCAGTGACCTCACTTTCAACACCACCATCAGGTTTACAATTTTACTTTTCAGTGAAATGCCTCAACAGGTTTTGAATTAGTTGCACAAATTAAAAACTGACTTAACACTTAAAATTTGCTACAGCCATGTATATAACCCGAGGATGAATTCTAATGTCTGCTTTGATTCCCTGACTTTTCATCTAGCACCACCAGTAGGTCTGAGTTTTCACTCATCCAGAAAAATAAGTCAATATCTACTGAACTGATTGGCACTGAATTGTGTAAAGACTCCCAGATGATCTATCCTAATGACTTTGCCTGTAGCTACACAATTAGGTTGACATTTGTGGTTTTGATCTAAATGCCTTGACAACAATTGGATATATTGATGCAATTAAACTTTGTACAGACATTCATGTTCCCAATAAATTTATTGATCCCATAACTTTTCAGCTGGTGCCATAATCTGGTCAAAATTTCATGTAGTCCAATCTTTTGGTTTATGACCAGATTGTTATGGTGCAGGTAAGGCTGGACCCAAATGCAGCCAACACA
>NW_019193212.1:0-149 GCF_002260705.1 Seriola dumerili
ACATACATGTAAAACTGGAACAATTTCATATAGACATATGTGTGGCCAGTTTATGTATGTATGCTTATATTGTAGACATGTAAAGACATGTAATATATATTATAAAAAATAAAAAATCACATACATATTTTTCATAAATGTACATATAC
>NW_019193213.1:0-120 GCF_002260705.1 Seriola dumerili
ATAATAAGCCATAAAAACGTCAAAAAATGTCATAGTATAATAAGCCATAAAAACATAAAAAAACGTCACGTTATATTAAGACATAAAAAACGTCAAAAAACATCATAGTATAGTAAGTAA
>NW_019193214.1:0-114 GCF_002260705.1 Seriola dumerili
CTATGACGTTTTTTGACATTTTTATGCCTTAATATACCATGATGTTTTTATGCCATACTATACTATGATGTTTTCTTGGCATTTTTATGCCATACTATACTATGACGTTTTTTG
>NW_019193215.1:0-118 GCF_002260705.1 Seriola dumerili
CTGTTTGAATTTTAGTGAATTTCATGAAGAAAGTAGATAGATTTCTTAAACATTTACATGTTTGACAGAATAACATCATTCTCTAAGTTTCCTGGTCAGCATTCCTCACAGCTTTTTG
>NW_019193216.1:0-167 GCF_002260705.1 Seriola dumerili
TCTTTATATAGAATATATATATATAAATACATTACCAATGGAAGAAAATGTTTGTTGACTCTCAGTTTAGGGTTCCAGCCTTTAGGCAGAGAGATGCCATCCTCATACTCAGCAGGGAGCCAGCGGGTGAAAGGTATGTTGGAGGATCCCCAGCGAGTGTTTTCTCT
>NW_019193217.1:0-159 GCF_002260705.1 Seriola dumerili
TGACCTTTTTAATGACTTTTTATGCCTTACTATAGTATGCCTTTTTATGCTTTAATATACTATAACGTTAATAGGACTTTTTAAGCCTTGCTATACTATGACTTTTTATGCTTTATTGTGCTATAACGTTAATATGACTTTTTAAGCCTTACTATACTA
>NW_019193218.1:0-112 GCF_002260705.1 Seriola dumerili
ACAGACAGACACACACACACACACACACACCTTTTATCTTCAGCCACTCATCATCAGTGAAAAGCCTCCACCACTGGTTACGACGTTCTGTGTTGGACACAAACAACATGAG
>NW_019193219.1:0-1374 GCF_002260705.1 Seriola dumerili
CCTCCTCTTGTGTTCCTCTATAAGTCTCTCCTGATTGAAGTGTTTTTCTTAGTGTATTTAGTGAATGACAGGATGGGGTAAATAGGGTATTAGGACACACATTCAGCAGCACCAAAGCAGACAAGACTCAGCTCTCTGTTCAAATACCAACAAAGAACCTTTGTTTATTTTTACATGACGAGGATTTGTGTCACATTGTTATAGAGCCACTTCAACATGGCAGACAACTTTTAATTTCCTGTTCCCTACCTCTTGATGATGACAACAATCCATTTCTAACCTTAACTTAAGTGTAATGTTTTCCAGAGGATAAATCCTGTGTTTCAGAGTGAAGTGTATTAATGGTCTTTATGAACTTTGGTACGCCCCTGACTTCTCCTTATCCTCTGGAACAGTCACAGGTCAGAATTTCTCTTTCACCAACACTTTGGTTTATTTGTCGAACAGTTTTTCCTTCATCTGAGCCTCACAGAGCTGACTGCACGGCTAACCTCACCCTAACCAAGTTATTTTCTGTCAGGGAGTGCTGCTAACAGAAAACAGACAGGCTACCCAAACACAGACACACAGGCAGGCTGATGCTGTCAAGTGTCTTTTAATAAGTGAAAACAGGCTCACAGTCAGATGGGTAGACAGGATGACAGGCAGGACTCCAGGCACACACTACAGGACGCAGGTAGCAGACAAAAGCAGGTATCTATACAGACTGGGAAAACTGGGAACAGGTGTGAGAGTGGGTGGAGAAACTTGAAGATGAAGATGGCGCAGCAGGTTTGCCTGAAAATGTTTTTTCCATCATTTCCATGGAGATGATTGCAGGCGGTTCAGTAACATCTGTGGCAGCGGCACGATTTCAAAACAAAATTTTACCAGCTGAACACTGCAGGAACAGACTGAGAGTTGAAGAGCCACAGGAGGAACCACGTAGAGGATTTCTGTTGTTTTTACTTAGTTGTGTTTTCTGTCCTCTCTCCTGGGTGGAAACGGACTTCACTGTCTCTGAACAAGAGGACTCTGTCCTCATTAGATGAGCCTGAGGAGGAGGAATGTGATCACATGGACCTGAGCAGTGCAGAGACCGGCGACGATGAGGAAGACGCCAGAGAAGACCAGCCATGATGGAGTGGCTGGTTAAACCGTCGGCCGGATAATCTTTACTCTTCCTCTCATCAGGATGATGATGATCCAGATTTTGTGCCAGATTTTTTCTCACAGCACCAAAGACTATCATCTGTAATCTGCCTTTTTTGCTATTTGTAAACAGCCTGTTTGTTTTGCCTTCTTTATGTTATTGCGCTGTTTATTAATATGTTTATAATCATTTAGCGTGTTAGCTTGATCATACTCTACTGTTTATCTTGATATGACAGAAAG
>NW_019193220.1:0-145 GCF_002260705.1 Seriola dumerili
AGGTTCAGGTATGGATGGTAATTACAAGGTCTGTTTAAAAAGACAATATACCGGGGCTAATATTTCACATCTGTTTTGTTGTATTGTTTTCCTCAATTTTGAGGGCACAACTGTTGACCCTATTATTGGCTAGGCAGTTCATATA
>NW_019193221.1:0-105 GCF_002260705.1 Seriola dumerili
TTTGGTGTATTAAAACTTGTTTTCCACTCGTCACCCTCTTATTCTGACCAAATGGTAAACATTGCAAAGGTCTAGCTTTGTGAAAACTTTGGCCTGCTGGAGCTG
>NW_019193222.1:0-289 GCF_002260705.1 Seriola dumerili
CATGGACAATGACTGACTTCTGATCACTTTAACATTCTCATTGCTTTCGGTCTGAATGTGCAGTAAAGTCTCTCAAGGGTGAAATGTGAAAGCCATTCTACTTTTTACCTTGCAATTGTGGAGACAGTGGATAAGACTGCTGCCATCACAACCCTCCCGAGTTGTAAACTCCTGAACTCCTACCTCATTAAAGGAGATGTCACTCACTCTGTGGGTTCATTCAGACACATGTTAGCTTGACACAGAAGCTGGTGTGGGGAGTTTTTTTTTTTTTGGGGGGGGGGGGGTG
>NW_019193223.1:0-336 GCF_002260705.1 Seriola dumerili
AGGGTCGTATTCAAGCAGCTAAAGTCCAATAAATAACTAGAATCTCCTCCTCGTTGTTGTCTGCCTCCTCCACTCTAGTTTCAGGTTACATCCCTGTTTATCCAGAGTATAAAATATTAACCATTTGTGTGAAATGTTTTCATAATGGCTGTGCGAAGTCTTGAGTAATTGCTAACCTTTGCCCACCGAAATCTAATTAGTGCACGTTTGTACCGAATTTGATATTGCGTATTGCGAGATATTGCGTTCACAAGGCCAAAACCACACTTTTCAAGGTCACCTTGACCTTTGACCTTAGATCTTTGACCACCAAAATCTAATCAGTTCATCCTTGAG
>NW_019193224.1:0-101 GCF_002260705.1 Seriola dumerili
CATTAACATTACACTTTGGGAGGGAAGGTGTGTTGTTGGCCAAAAGTCCGTGATGTCTGCGGTATCGTCGCCCGGCGGGTGTCGCCTCTCAGTCATAGACC
>NW_019193225.1:0-114 GCF_002260705.1 Seriola dumerili
CTGCAGATCCTCTCAGACTCTGTCAGGTTGGATGGGGATGTCAGTGGACAGACATGTTAGGGTCCAGAAATGTTGGATTTGGTTCAGGCTCAGGACTCTGGCTTGTCTACTCGG
>NW_019193226.1:0-127 GCF_002260705.1 Seriola dumerili
TTGCAGAGGGTTGTGGGAGGTTTCCCAGCATGCCCAGGGCGGTTTGGCTGAGAGCCTGTGATGGTAACAGACAAACATTCAAAGGTCCAGGATATGACTTTAGTTTTAAAGTCAGAAAATGATTCGT
>NW_019193227.1:0-110 GCF_002260705.1 Seriola dumerili
CTAACTTCTTCTCTCCTGTGTTCAGTGCAGCCAGCCTCTGGACGTCACACCACCTCACCAGTGGATCCTCCAGCCTCCAGTCCAGCCACACCACCAGCCGAGCCCTGCCA
>NW_019193228.1:0-254 GCF_002260705.1 Seriola dumerili
TGTATTTCTATATTCATTTAATTATGTATTTATTTATACGTTTATGATTTATTAAATTGTGCATATCAAGATTTATTTATTTATTTATTACTTTATTTCATCTACATTGATTCATTAGTATATTTATTAATTTCTGTATATTTCTATATTGATTAATTGATTTATTTCTGTGTCCGTATGTTAAACAGGTAGGCGGTCCTACCTTAGCTTAGCTTAGCTTACATACACATTTATTGACATTTTTTTTCAAAAAG
>NW_019193229.1:0-110 GCF_002260705.1 Seriola dumerili
GTCTCAACCCAGAGGAGGACGGTTAGTAACAGTCTGGGGCCTGTTGTTACACTCCTCGTACATTTCATTAAATTTCTGTCTCGTCCAGATTGTTAATCTTCATCCACTAA
>NW_019193230.1:0-391 GCF_002260705.1 Seriola dumerili
TTTGATCTCTTTAATCTTTTACTTAGTTCCCTATTTGATTCTGTATCCTCTCCCTGATAATTCGCTTCAGATCTTGTATATTCTATCATCCAATCATCATCAGTGTCGTCATCACTACTAAGTTCTTTTACCATTTTAACAGGGTAAAGACTTTGGAATCGATCCATTTTGTTGTTTACTTTAGGTTTTATGGAGGATTCACCTAAGTGGTCGTTTGAATTTGGTTTCCTCTGTGTTGTGTTCTTTTGTTCTTCTAATTGGGTTAGTAATTTTTTATTTTGATCTGTGAGCGAAGCTATTTGAGATTCTGCATTTCTACGTCTACTCTCGTCTCTCCAAAGTCTGAGGGAGAGAAAATGTCGGTTACTATCTTTAAGAGAACTCAATCTTT
>NW_019193231.1:0-157 GCF_002260705.1 Seriola dumerili
GTTAGTTTACTGGAAACCGTTAGAAGCCTCTTTGAAGTAACAATAAACGAGTAAAAACTCTTAGTAATCTTCTTAAATTGAACGAACATTTTGGTTGTCTTATTTCCGTTGAACATCGCGCTGATAGTAAAGTTAGACCAAAAGCGTTTATCGAGTT
>NW_019193232.1:0-307 GCF_002260705.1 Seriola dumerili
AGCATTAGAAAAGTAAACTGTGAAACCATCGATGTGGGGGAAATGGATCTAGGCCTATTATAAGACATATTAAATTGAAATTAAACATCCATGGTGGGGAACAAACACCTGTAACAGACGGTGGAGCTCTGCACTGTTTATACACCGGACTCTTGCGGTGATTGAGTGTTGGCGCCATTTTGGATTTAAATGCGGAGGACAAAAATCATGATGGCGTCAGTGAACCAGCCTTGGCTCTGTGTACAGTCTGCGGTCAGTAAGTAAAAAATACTCGGATCTCCTCCTCTTCATCACGTCGGTCTCCAGG
>NW_019193233.1:0-536 GCF_002260705.1 Seriola dumerili
TCTCCATCTCCAGTCTGGTCTTGATGTCCAGCAGCATCTTGTACTCGTGTCCCTGACGCTCCAGGTCGGCCCTCAGCTGCACCAGCTGCTCCTCCAGAGACGACACCTGGGGGAGAAGAAGAAGGAGGAGGAGGAGGAGGAGAAGCACAGGTTAAAGTGGTTCACTAGTCTGACTGATCCGGATCCGGAGGATTAAAGAACCAGGTCTTACCTGCATCTGGTATCCTGAGAGCTGCATGGCGTAGCGGTTCTGTGTCTCGGCCAGAGTTCCCTCCAGTGACGCTTTCTGCAGAGGAAACGCAGAAACTTTCAAAATAAAGTTACAACATCGTCTGTGGATATTTCGTGTCCTGCTCCGAAGAGAAACGAGATCTGACTGAAGATGGATTCTTTAATTCTATAAATATAAATTAAGATGAATGTATTACGTTTTAACAAACACGACATCTTTAAATTTGACTTTAATTAAATTAAATTTAACTTGATTAAAAAAAGGCTTTTGAAAACTCTGAAGTATGATTTTAGCCTCCAGCTGT
>NW_019193234.1:0-120 GCF_002260705.1 Seriola dumerili
TGTTTATTATTTTGTATTTCCTCAGTGCAAATTCATGACTCACATTTCTTGTTCCTATTGTATTTTTTTCATTTTCTTTACATAAAACATAGTCCTTTATTGCTCTGTGCATGGCTGGAG
>NW_019193235.1:0-108 GCF_002260705.1 Seriola dumerili
TCAGGTGGTGATATTGACGTTGTCGACAGACGTTTTAGATGTTACTAGGATTGTGTCTGTTGCTCTCGACTGTTGTACAGCTAGTGACGTCAGTAATTTTAGGCTCAT
>NW_019193236.1:0-127 GCF_002260705.1 Seriola dumerili
ATTCTCCAAAAAACAGGGTTCATGTCATTTCGATGACACGTAATACTCATCTTTTCTCCTCTCTCATGTCTCCTCTCCCTATCTTCTATCTCCTGTGGGTTTCCTCCGGGTGCTCCGGTTTCTTCCC
>NW_019193237.1:0-199 GCF_002260705.1 Seriola dumerili
TGAGTAAAAGATTTAATCCTCTGCAGTTTCACAATACACTGATGCATTGATAATGAACTGGATATCACAAGGTTAATGTTAATATTACCTTTGCTCTTCCATCAGATTGCCGTCCTTTAACACTGGATCAGAACTCAGTCTACAGATACTTGTCCCTTTCACAAAAAAACAGGCGGGTGACTCGTGAACACTATGAGAA
>NW_019193238.1:0-152 GCF_002260705.1 Seriola dumerili
GTTTTTGTGTGGTGAATGGTGAATAGTGAGACAAAACAAGATATTTTAATATGGCAACTTGGGTTTTGAAAAATTGTGATCAACTTTTTAAAATTTTCTAAAAGTTGGATACGCAGCTTGTTCACAGTCACGAATTTAATATTTTTTTTATC
>NW_019193239.1:0-114 GCF_002260705.1 Seriola dumerili
AAAAAATGTAATGTAATGTAAAAAAGACTGAGGAGGAAATACGTGAAACAGTGAAGGTCTGAAGAATTTCTGAACGAACTGTATGTTTTCTCTTTAGTCCAATAAATGTCTGTT
>NW_019193240.1:0-328 GCF_002260705.1 Seriola dumerili
ACTTGCTTCATGTCGTTCCCACTCTCAACAATCTTGGCTCAGACAGCCCCTCGTGGTATCTCTCTCTAGCTTAGTGAAGATGCACATGAGGCACTGTGCAGCTTATGGTATACACAGGGTATTTGCACACTGCACAAGCTCCACTACTGTGTCATAACACAGTTATAAATCTTGTAAGGTGAGCAGTCAAATGTACGGTGTCCCTGAGAGCGCAACACACTGCAACCTAAGACACATGTAAACAAACAAAACACAAACAACTTCAGAAAACATCCTCATCTGTTTGACGACACATGAGCTGCAAATACTCACATCACAACAGAAGTGT
>NW_019193241.1:0-1976 GCF_002260705.1 Seriola dumerili
AAAAAAAAAAAAAAAAGTATAGAATTGTCTTTCTCAAAGCCCAACAGGATATTTGTAATCTTATCAGAAAAGTCAAATATCACTTTACAGATATAAAACAGACAAAAGCAGCAAATCCAGTTGAAATTAGTCAGTGCTGCATTTTTTTCCCTTTGATAAACGACAGCTGCCATGTCGACTTGTCACAGCAGTAAAACCACGTGTTACAAATAATATTAACAGTGGCTCTGTTCCGTTCAAGTGTCTCAGTGAGCCATGATAGCGAAGCAGCGTGCACAACACCAGCACCCTCACGCTGAAGCAGCGAAAAGGAATTCAGCCATTGTTCATTGTAATATTTACACCCGTGCGTTTTCTGCTGTAACGTGTCAACACATCTCCCCTCTGTTCCCAACAGAGCATCACCCAACTCCAACCTTAACACTACAGTAACCAGATAACAACAAACAGCTGTTGATTATTTTAACTTTTGCCTAATATCACCCATACATACACAGATTAGGAGGAAATGCTCTGAGGCTCATCGTTTCCACATAAACACGACCAAAAAACAGAGTCTGTGTTTGTTTGATCCAATCTGTAGAAAACAGCTGTAGCTTAAGGAAGACGTATTTGTAGCATGTTTGCACAGCAAATAAACAA
The DNA here is from genome assembly GCF_002260705.1 of Seriola dumerili. Taxonomy (NCBI): domain Eukaryota; kingdom Metazoa; phylum Chordata; class Actinopteri; order Carangiformes; family Carangidae; genus Seriola; species Seriola dumerili. The sequence goes on from NW_019193241.1 coordinate 643, forward strand.
CTTGGCTGCAGCCAGTGATAGCAACCTTAAGGATAACACCGCAAATAAACACGTTGTAAAGTCAACAGGGATCCAGAACCGCTTCCACGTTTGAAATGACCTTTTCTCTTCTTCTCATTTCTTTCCGACACGGGCCTGTCCGTGATAATAAGAAATCTGATATGACTCACAGTGAATGAGGAAGAGAGCGAATTGTCCTTATGCAGTGATCTTCTTGATTTTCTCTTTGGCCTTTCTAAAACCACTTCATTAAAGTCTAACCTTCTTGACTTTTTGCCAGGATTATTTTATTATTTCAGCTCCAGAGCTTTGCCATTAAAATTCAAACAAAGTCGAGTTGATGAGTGAGCTAGTCACCACTGTTTGCAAAGAGAGGCTGTATAATGGTGGCATGCTCGTGTAAACGATTTTGATTGCCTAGCGTCCACGTTCTCGAGGGCCCAATGAGAAGACGAGTGAAGGCCAAAGCTGGAGGAGAGATGGTGGATTAGAGACCCTGAGCAACAGCCCAATCAGGTGTGAATAACCCATGTGCGATCACATGAGTAATTTGATTCTGCTGCTTACTCCTCCTGTCCTGACTAAACACGCTAATTCAGTATTTATCTGACCTATCTGACCTAACCTTGCGGTAGCACTTCTGAAATAACTGACATGAACTCAAGTGAAATACTAAATATTCATTTTAAAAGGATTAAAATAATATACAGCTGCTACGCACTAATTCTAGTGTTTTTCTGTGGTAATATTTATCTGCTAATGTTGAGACAATATCCCAGAAGTCTGAAATTACTTGTGGAATGGATTATTTGTTAACCAATCAATTTGAAAGCTGAAAACTTTGTGTCTGAAATGTATACCTAAGAAAAGGTGAAAAAGGTCAGCACAGACATTGTGCTTCTGTATTTTATATATATATATAACAGAAAAAAGAAAATAAAGACCATCGAATAGAGGATAAAATTAAAGTTTTCAATTTCAATGTTCAATTTAAAATGAAAACAGAAGAAGAAGAAAAAACTCTCTCCAGGCAGCTTTGCAGCCATAGAGTGAAAAAATGTGATCTTCTAAACCTAAACTGATAATTCTCCTGGGCTCTATCTCTGTGTGTCAGCCAATCCAATATTTTACTGTTGGACTTTCAAAAGGCACGGCTCCCCTTAGGCATACAAATGCGATTCGCTGATAAATGTTCTTGTGAGTTACAGCCCGGCTGGAAAGCGACACGGTCAGATATGTACATGCCAATGAATCCGCAAGGAGGGCTATACACGCACATGGAGAACTGCACATTGTCACAGAATAAACTCTCTCACACACACACACACACACAC
>NW_019193242.1:0-120 GCF_002260705.1 Seriola dumerili
TCATAAAAACATCATAGTATGGTAAGGCATTGAACATCATTGCATATTAAGTCGTAAAAATGACAGAAAACATCACAGTAAAGTATGGAATAAAATGTCAAAAAACGTCATAGTATAGTA
>NW_019193243.1:0-111 GCF_002260705.1 Seriola dumerili
CCCCTGCTCACTGATATCTGCCTGCTGCAGCCCAAACCAGTGATCAGATAGGACATGGTGCCAAAACATATTTGCATGAAGCACTGAAGCTAATAACATTTGGATAGTTTC
>NW_019193244.1:0-101 GCF_002260705.1 Seriola dumerili
ATAGGCTGTTACGAAGATCTTAATGTTCTCTATCAAAAATGTTTTTGAAAGGGTTTTATGTGCTGTCGTTCACAGCTCACATCAGGGATTTGTCATATGTT
>NW_019193245.1:0-134 GCF_002260705.1 Seriola dumerili
ATCCAACAGATACATACAATTTAATTCTGAGCAGAAGATGTAATTGTGATTGTGTGTGTTAGTGTATTAGTATGGAGTACCACTTTAAAAAGAAACTATCAGATGTTTTGATTAGTGATATTGTACTGGGTAGT
>NW_019193246.1:0-143 GCF_002260705.1 Seriola dumerili
AAGGAGAAGCTGGAAGACAAGGAAACATTCATGATCAGAACCTCATCAGTCACCAGGTTCATTCAAATGCTCTTGTTGTGTCTCGGTTTCTTACAACGACTTTGTTTTTTTCATTCTAGTTCTACCTGTGTTTCCTGGTGGAG
>NW_019193247.1:0-165 GCF_002260705.1 Seriola dumerili
GATAGAAAACAAGTGTTTATGTATACACAAGACTTGTTAGTGTCAAGTCTTTCCTCTGTTTCTCCCGCAAAATGTTTCAGCTAGAGAAGCTACAGGACGTCAGATGAGACCGTATAAAGGGCCGGAGGGTTTTTGATCCTGTTATATTCATTGACGTTTCTCACT
>NW_019193248.1:0-423 GCF_002260705.1 Seriola dumerili
GAACGTGAGAAAAGAGAAATGTCTCTGAGAATGAGGAGTAACCAACAAGTCAGGCAGAGCTTTTAACAGTGACTGTGACCGTTAGCTAAGCACGCTAACATTGGCAGCTTACGCTACAACGTCTTGCTGGAACATCTTGTTCTGGAAAGGTGGAAAAAAAAACAAAAAAGAAAAGAAAACCACATGACTCCATCCACTGCATGTCACTCCAGTGTGCACGGTTACGGTTGCTAAGCTACGGTTGGACAGTTGCTGTTGCGTGTTCAGGTTTCAGCAGATGGTCAGTTCACTCTCTGTTTTTATTTTTGTTTTGTTTTGTTTTTTTAAAAACTCCAGCAAACACGTGACATGTGACTGATGTACTGTACGTAAATCTTCTGAGCATTTTGTTTGTCTGCTGCTGAGGACTGCTGGGAAAAAAAA
>NW_019193249.1:0-103 GCF_002260705.1 Seriola dumerili
GGTAGAAGCATCGTCACTGCAGGTAGAAGCATCATCACTACAGGTAGAAATGTTATTACTACAGGTAGATACATCATCACTGCAGGTAGAAGCATCATCACTG
>NW_019193250.1:0-136 GCF_002260705.1 Seriola dumerili
GTCCATTTGGACTCTGTAAGGTCTCGTCCACAGCTCTCTGGTAGAAGAGTTTGGATTTGTCTCCAAACAGTTTAGACCAACATGAGATTGATGTTTCTTCTGACAGCAGATTGACTCCAGAGGTGATGAAGGTCAG
>NW_019193251.1:0-1468 GCF_002260705.1 Seriola dumerili
AACTAACCACGGTAACTAACCACGGTAACTAACCACGGTTATAGTGATGGTTAAAATGTAAACGACTGGTATTGAAACCGGAAACAGTTTCGAATGCAGAGCCTCCGTCCGTCCCTCTTTACATCCTTTGTTTGTTACTATGGAAACACAAAGCAGGTTGAAACATACTGTCGAAACACCTGTGAAGATACGATCTGCTTCTGGATTGAAAAATAATCTTTAGATTTATTGATGGGGGTTTACGTGACGAAGGCAGTGCGAGCTAAAGTCCTGAGGTCCCAGAGGAGACGCACGTGTTACACAAGTGAATATTCAGAGTAAAACCACGTCATATATTTATTTATTTACATCATCTTCACTGGGCGTCTCCCTCTTTATCGTGTCAGGTCTCTGCGCAGCAACAGGTTTTGTTTCCGGCCCCTGACGACGAAGGTTAGGAAGTAAGCTGATCATGGATCAGCGCCTCCGGAGCCCGCCGCTGAGCCGCACTGAAGAGCAGGATTAGGCCTGTTCATAGGCTTTACCGGGCTTTAATCTTTAATCCAAAACCATAATATACCGCACCTTCAGTGGCTGTCGCTCATCGCAACATAAGATAAAACCGTCGCATAAAAACACTCGGGTGTCAGAGGCCACTCAAACAAAAGCTGTTTGTCTGACGTCCCCGGCGCCGCTTTAATTGTGTGAGTGTGAAGCGAACACACGGGGGACCAGGAGTGTTTTTATATGAGCAGCACATCTGGAAAACTGACGGAGGCGGAGTCACGGCTTCACGCCACGACACCATCATCAACACAGCTGACCTGGATGTTAGTTTCCGCTCTGTGAGGTGATGAGTCAGATCAGAGGGACGTATGTTGATGGATTATCACAGACAGGTAGAAGTTTAAAACCACAGATGCTATAAATCTGAATAAAACTCCTAAAATTCAGTGTAAATAGTGATCATTGATTACATCTGGAGATTCCATGTTATTTTCAGGCAGTTACGTGAAAGAAAAACCAGATTCCTGATGTGAAAACATCCGAAGCTGAGGACGACGGGAGGGTTCACCTGGACCGTTCACCTGGACGCTCTAACACTCGGCTCCAGTGTTTCGTATCAACCTCGTCTCTCAGGGAACAGATTCATATTTTACTCATTTTGCTTTGCCAAATATATTTAGCAGGAAATGTAATCTTTGCCAGGATTAAATATCCGCTTTGTTTTTCAACGTGTGGCATCCTCAGCGGATGTTGTCATGAATCCAAAGTAGTGAAGTGAATCTTCCATCAGCCACTAACTCTGCTGCTAATCTGCCTTTCTCTTTCTTTCTTTTTACACCATCTTCCCCATAAATTAACATTATAAAAGTCTTTGAGCTGCTGACTTCATTTCATTTACATTCATAGTTAACGAAGACAAAACAAACACATAAACACATGTTGAGCATTTCGCGTCCGTCCATACGAACACACCTGAAAACAC
>NW_019193252.1:0-130 GCF_002260705.1 Seriola dumerili
TAAATTTAATTAGGTAGACACGTTCATGAACCGATTCGATGTTGGTGATCAGAGGTCAAAGGTCAAGGCCACTGTGACCTGACAAAAAATATTTTTGGCCATAATTCAAGAATTCATATCCTAATTATGA
>NW_019193253.1:0-136 GCF_002260705.1 Seriola dumerili
GCTAATGGATGGAAAAGAAGATGGCACAAGATATCTAAGTGTTTTTTTTTCTTCTTTTCTTTTAGAAAAAAGGGTTGTTTTCAGGCTACTATTTTTGATCAATATAGGCTTGTAATGATAGTTTGACTTTAAAGAA
>NW_019193254.1:0-225 GCF_002260705.1 Seriola dumerili
TTTTTTTAATATTTTATGTTGGTGAATAATTTTTTATATTTTGACGGGGCAATTTAGAGGTTAAATTTAGAGCCCAAGATGGTAACGCCCTGCTCCAATGGCCTCCAAGGATATGAGGCAGGACTTAATTCAAGTTTAATTAATTTAAATAGTTTTCCTTGAAATGTAATAAAACAGCACTAAAAAGGAACAGCATGTCAACTTAATATTAATCAACAACATGTG
>NW_019193255.1:0-124 GCF_002260705.1 Seriola dumerili
CTCATCGAGCCAATATCTTGTCTCTCCAGCGATGAACGTGTTGGTGCCGTTGGCTGCACATCTTCACTTCAGTTATTCTCAGAGAGCTGGTAAGTCGCAGTTAGACGACCAATTGTTTTTTGAT
>NW_019193256.1:0-130 GCF_002260705.1 Seriola dumerili
TGCTGCAACAGGCTGCCACTACAAAATGACTATTACCGTAGGCTTTTAGATTTATGTTCAGGTGTAATATTATTTTTTTACTATATAATATTATTTTGTGGGCAGCTGAACCTATACACATCCCTATGAG
>NW_019193257.1:0-110 GCF_002260705.1 Seriola dumerili
TTTATGAAATTTTTTTGCCTTACAATACTATAATGGTTTTATGCAGTTTTTATGCCTTGCTATACTATGATGTTTTTATGACAATTTTTTGCCTTATTATACTGTGGCAT
>NW_019193258.1:0-118 GCF_002260705.1 Seriola dumerili
TTTACTTCCTCCTACTCCTTGCTGCCAGAGACTTGGCAGCGCTTCCTCTCACACAGCTGAGCCACATTTGGCTTGAGGGAGGAAGCAACTGAGACCCTCAGTATGACTTTAAGATGCT
>NW_019193259.1:0-129 GCF_002260705.1 Seriola dumerili
GACACAACCTCTATATGATTACTTGATTTTTTAAATATTCAAAGTTTTACTCAAATATTTATTTCAATGTCAGTATTTTTAAAAAAAAATCTCACAAAAATATTCTCCCTACACAGTTTAACTTCAGCT
>NW_019193260.1:0-102 GCF_002260705.1 Seriola dumerili
GGCACGAAGCAGCACACACAGCGGCACACACGCTGTGGTAAAAAGGGAGATGGCCTCTTACCAGAAGTGATGCGAAAAAAGTACTGGACAAATTAAAATGTT
>NW_019193261.1:0-185 GCF_002260705.1 Seriola dumerili
CTGCAGTTCATCTCTGCAGATTTGGACAGATAATTCCAGCTGACTGCAGGGTGTTGGGTCACATCCTGGCAGTGAACTGTGTGGAGAAAATACAAAATTCAAATATGATTTGTATTCCCTTTAGGGGAAAAATGTTAAGTTATACTTCTATTAATATATGTTTTTAGCATTTTTCTGCACTGATT
>NW_019193262.1:0-245 GCF_002260705.1 Seriola dumerili
GCTCCTCACGCTGCTTCTGCTTGAACTTCATGTTACCATGGTGGAGCACAGCACCAGTCATCTTGTAGATGCTCATCTTCTCCTCACCAGTGAAGCCCAGGATATCAATAGCATTCTGTGTTCAATAGAGGTGTCCTCAGAATATGTTATCACATTACAAAACCCATTTAAAAAGCAATTTTGATGGGTTAGGGTTACATGCAAATTATTACTCACATCAGTGGCTTCCAGCTCAACTTTGTCAT
>NW_019193263.1:0-688 GCF_002260705.1 Seriola dumerili
ATATATATATATATATATATTTATAGATAGATAATGTTTATATTCTGATGAGATAAACTCTGTATGGTCTCTTTTCTCTGTAGCGTTTACTGTGGTTTCACATGGTGAGTTTTATAGCATAGCTGCTCTTCACTCATGTGACATGGTGATAGTCAGTGTGGACTTCCTGTCATTTGTTTCTGTGTAAGAGAGCACTTTAATGATGTATTGTTGATAGATAAACAGCTGTGATTTTTCTGACTGATATTCATTTTAATTGATGAAATAAAGTGTGACCAAACACACGTGACCTGCAGGTGTGTTAAACTCAGGTGAACCTGTCCAGGTGAAAACTGCTGTAATATCAGACAGAAAGTAAAGACACAGCTGCTGTGAATGTGTCAGTGTGTATCAGGGGTACTCTGGCGGGTTTGGTAGTCCTGGATCAGACCTGGATCAGACCTGGATCACAGAGCTGGAGTGCATGAACTTCCTGTGTGATCATGGATGAGGACCAACATGATGATGTTTATGTACGTGTCAAATACACTCAAAAGAAGAGGGGTGCTTTCAGGTACAGTGGGACACATGATATTACAGCCCACACACCTTATTCTTACTGTAACAACTGCGTAATTGCATATTATAATTTAATGATAACAATAATAGTAATAACAACAACAACAACAATAATAATAATAATAATAAT
>NW_019193264.1:0-127 GCF_002260705.1 Seriola dumerili
AACAAGTGTGTCCCAGCAGGTTCATCACTTTTTACTGTCCCCTGGAAACACTGGTGTTGTAGTTGTCAGACTGATGAAGACGTTTTGTGAATGTGTTTGTGTGTTGAGCTTCAGGGCCATATATATA
>NW_019193265.1:0-136 GCF_002260705.1 Seriola dumerili
ATGGATTTTAAAACTAACACCACCCTTTTATCTCTGACTTTTAACTGTATATGAAATGACTTTTTAAACATATTTACACTTCATGAACTATTATTTATTAGCAACACAAACATTTTAATATCTGTATATGAATGAA
>NW_019193266.1:0-113 GCF_002260705.1 Seriola dumerili
AGTTAATAAATAAACGAAAAAATAAATAAATGTCTAAGTCAGTAAGTAAATGAATAAATAACTGAGAAAATCTGGGGGGGGGGGGCAGACTGCTACAGAGGGGCAGTATAAAG
>NW_019193267.1:0-271 GCF_002260705.1 Seriola dumerili
TTATATGGATGTTAACAAGGTGAAACACTTGATTTTCATGAGAGGGGGACTTTAATAAATTAGATTGATTTCTGGATTTCGGCTGAAACGTGTAACCCAACCCCCAAAACTGCACTCTTGAGGATGGACTTAATTGTCGGTCTGGAGCTGTTATATGTTTTAAGGAAACGGCGTCCAGGCGGACACTCTGAGACGACTGTTTCGAGACACGAGTGACAAACAGCAGAAAAAGTTCTTGATGAGTCTTTAGCTCACTGTCCAGCAGGAGACA
>NW_019193268.1:0-130 GCF_002260705.1 Seriola dumerili
CAAACACAGGGGAACAAAGTTCATTCAAAAACACATGTGTGTGTCTTCTTCTTCTTGTTACCACACGTTCTCTGGGAGCTGATGATGGACTAAAGAAATTATTCAAGGCATGTGTGTCACAGGATGTGTG
>NW_019193269.1:0-164 GCF_002260705.1 Seriola dumerili
TTTAGATACAGGGCCGACGGATGTAGCTAAAACTCCGTCGGCGCCGCCTGCAGCCCCAGAGCCGACGGCCATGGAACCGGGAGCCGCGGAGACGGCAGCCCCGGCGCTGACGGCCGCGGAACCGGGGAGACGGCAGCCCCGGCGCCGACGGCCGCGGAACCGGG
>NW_019193270.1:0-104 GCF_002260705.1 Seriola dumerili
ATTATTATGATTATTATTATTATTATTAGACTATTGGCATTAAGCGATTTGAGGAAGCAGAAAGTATATCAGTCATAAGATGTGGACACAAAGCAAGACTGACC
>NW_019193271.1:0-109 GCF_002260705.1 Seriola dumerili
CTGGTGGATGGGAGGGTTTTGTTGAGTCTGTTCAGTCACATAGAGACAGTTACTAACTAAAACATACTAGTCACGGTGACGTTGAGAGCGTTGCTTTTCCGTCTGTCTC
>NW_019193272.1:0-106 GCF_002260705.1 Seriola dumerili
TTGGAGGTTATTTTTTGGAGAATCAAAAAAGAGAAAATGTCTCTATTATATCTGTATTTTTTTGAATTATTTTCATATTGCATTTGTATGTGTTTTGACCAATAAC
>NW_019193273.1:0-150 GCF_002260705.1 Seriola dumerili
TTCAAGTACCTCTTCAAAAGAACAAGATTGTTTGACCCAGATCTTTAACTCAAAATACCATAAAGATAGGATAAACACAAATGAATAGTTCACCAAAATTCATAGTGGTTGGAAAATAAAGGAATATTAAATTCTCAGTGCTTCATACAC
>NW_019193274.1:0-133 GCF_002260705.1 Seriola dumerili
CTTACTGGATCAGCTGCAGAGTGTGAGTCACGTCTGAACCCGTAGTATTTCCAGTGATCAGAGCCGTTCACAGAGCAGGTCAGTGCCACACTGCCCCATGCTGGTATAACTGTCCTGTCTGCTGTCAGAGTGG
>NW_019193275.1:0-122 GCF_002260705.1 Seriola dumerili
AGTACAGCCTGAGGTGAGTATGTGAAATAAAAGGTTTAGTAACATGCTGATAAAATTCATCAAACTTGTAGTTTACTGTGGATACTGTCGGGACACTGACGCTGGTGCTACTGCTTTTCAGA
>NW_019193276.1:0-125 GCF_002260705.1 Seriola dumerili
CAAAAAAACGTCATAGTATAGTGAGGCATAAAAACATCATAAAATGTCATAGTATAGCAAGGTATAAAAACGTCATAGTAAGGCACAAAAACGTCATAGTATAGTATGGCAAAAAAACATCATAG
>NW_019193277.1:0-267 GCF_002260705.1 Seriola dumerili
CAGAATCTGGGTCGTCATTCCAGCCTGCCTGGTCCTACGAACCCATGCGGAGTTTCTTGACACCACAGGCCAGTACGTGGGTTTCAGACTGCCCCATGATAGAACCGGGACACATAGGAGTTGACCTCCTCCTTCTCAGGCCGCTAGAACTGTGCAGTGAGGTCCTCTGGGATGGGGATGGCCAAAGCAGCTTCTGTGTATGGTCCCAGGTCAACAAAGACTTTTTCAAATATGAGGTCCACCACATTCCCTGTTTGATAAAACACA
>NW_019193277.1:612-1123 GCF_002260705.1 Seriola dumerili
TTTCATTGTAGTACATGGCAGCCAGGTAGAGTCTGGAGGTACAGTGAAGAGAAAATCAAAGATGTTAATATTGACAGAAACCTTAGCCTTCACACTCTCACAAGTTCTAAGTAACCACAGCTTCATTTACCTGCACAGCATTCCAAGACTGATAAATGACTGTTAGGTTTATCAAAAGTAGATGCACTTCAGACCTGTACTTCTGATGTGAGGCTGAAGAGTCCTCCAGCATAACCGTGTGCCTACAGTGGGTCAGTCTGGCATGCAACATCCCTTGTTGCAGGAAGCTGTATAGATACACTTGATGTGCTGGCCTGAACAGAGGAAACAGAGGTTACACCAACATCACTCAAATGTGTAGTTATGGCAACAGCTGCAAGCAGTGCAAAAATTTTAACAAATGCACTCAATTATGTGTAAATTGGGTTGTCAATAGCTTGTGAATGCTGCAAATAGCTCACTATATGTGCAAAATAAACGATAGCGGCTGCAAGGCGGACTCAGAGGGCGG
>NW_019193278.1:0-230 GCF_002260705.1 Seriola dumerili
TTTGTTGATGTTTCAGTCCCTTGATTTTGATCACGCGGGTCTTCTTCTCCTCAATGTGCACAATAAGCAAAATATATAACTTTTCCATATTAAAATGTCTAAAAATGACTAGAGCTATGTTATTTTTTTGAGTTGGGAACTTACATTTTCCCAAATGTTTCAAGTAATTCTCAAACCTAGAAAAATATATGATTTTAATATGGTAACGCTCCGTGTCATTTGGTCTACTG
>NW_019193279.1:0-135 GCF_002260705.1 Seriola dumerili
TGAGTGAGTGAGTGAGTGAGTGAGTGAGTGAGTGGGTGACAGATGAGTGACTGAGTAAAGACTGACAGTGATGAGTGGGTGAGTGAGTGGGTGAAAAAATGAGTGAGTGAGTGAGTGAGTGAGTGAGTGAGTGAG
>NW_019193280.1:0-999 GCF_002260705.1 Seriola dumerili
CAAATTCTGCAGCTCTTTCCAGAGCTGCAGAATTTGGTTGCGGAGAACAGAGATCTCATGGCTAACGCTGTCTTTAGCTAATTTAATTTCATCATATAGACTACTTAAATCCTTTTGTCGTCTAAGCTTATTCTGAAGCTGCTGGATTTCCCGCGTGAGGGTGGCCTTCTCGTAGTTATTGGCCTCCATCTGAGCTCTCATGTCATAGTATTTGTTGAGCCAAGGTTTCAAGTTTTCATATTTTTCCTTTAGTTCTTGGACTTTGCACTGCAGATTGTAATTTAATTCCATCTTTGCCCATTTCTCAGCCTTCATTGTTTTATATTGGGCCCTCATCCTGTCTTCATCTTTTAGTTTTTGGGTCAGTTCCTGAACCTGCCGTTGAAGACTAACGGTGCTCCTAGCTAAGGCGTGGTTCTGCTCCTGCTTTGTTCTGTGTTTCTCTTCCAGGTGATCTTGCCTGGAGATTTTCTGCAGGAGGTCCTGAACCTTCTGTTGCAGCACATTATTTTGCTGGCTCAGGGTTTTGTTATCAGCTTTCACTGTGTTATATTCATCCTCCAGTGTCTTCTGATCCTTAAGTTTCTTATTTATCGCCACAATTTCCTGTTGGAGAATCCAATTGTTTTCGATCAGGTTTTCCTGCTCTTCTTGTGCAGCCCTCCACTTTTCCTCCAAAGCTATTTGAGTCTGGAGTTGGTTACGATACGTGCTCACTTCCTTTTGAAGGTATCTGTTAAACTCACTGGCTGCTTTTCTTTCAGCTTTCAGCTTTTTGTATTGAACTTGCAAGTCTTGGCTATTTGCAAGTTTACTTTTGAGCTCATCTATCTGGACATTTAAGATGCCATTTTGTTGTTTAATGGCTTCTGTTTCTCCACTCTCCTCGCAAAACTTGTACAGAAGACCTGTGTGTCCTTCCTCCCTCTTCTGGAGGAGGGCGTCGTCTCCCTCAAACTCCTGCGGAATCGCATGTTTACGTCGAAACATTTTGTGTTT
>NW_019193281.1:0-162 GCF_002260705.1 Seriola dumerili
TTCATTACAACAGGGTTTACATCACAGGAAACATTAGTTAGTGCCACGGGTGCTCCGCCCCGAGGCATCTATTAATATTCTCTTTCGGGTTTATTATTCTTCTGCCAAATTTTGGCGCGTAAGTCGTCCCGCAGCTTTGAGAAAACCCCAGTAATATATACA
>NW_019193282.1:0-125 GCF_002260705.1 Seriola dumerili
CTCACCCAGAACAACCCTTCCTTTTAGCTTAATACCCGTTCCCTGGCACCGTCCTCCTCCTCCTGCTCTTCCTCCTCCTCCTCCTGCTCCTCCTCCTCCTCTCCTCCTCCTCCTCCTCTGCAGTT
>NW_019193283.1:0-158 GCF_002260705.1 Seriola dumerili
GATACGCTCAGCAGCTTGTTCAGGGCTGACTTTTTCCCTGCTAAAGATTCAGAGCACTGAGGGTCTCCAGTAGCTTCAGCTACTTGTTGGAGCTTCTCCACCTCGGTCTCAAGAATTCTCACTGAGTTTGTTAAGGTTTTTGTGATGTTCTTTGTATA
>NW_019193284.1:0-235 GCF_002260705.1 Seriola dumerili
TCTTTAGGATAATTATGTTTATCTAGTCATAAAGTATCAGAACTTTTCCAACAGTTTGTACCGGACAACACCAGATAAGGAGTTTACATGTGGGGACAGATTCACATTCAGGGATATACAAAGTTCAAACCAGGTCATACAAAGTTCAGAATATGATTTTCTGTTACAGCAACATAATATAACTTTACCTGTTGTTCCATTAGAAAACTCTCATATCAAGTCTGTTTACCTGTTC
>NW_019193285.1:0-724 GCF_002260705.1 Seriola dumerili
TCCATCCATCCATCCATCCATCCATCCATACTCTCCCTTCACCTGTAAAACATCTCTGTCCTTCCCCTCCTTCCAGCTGACCCACGGCATGTTTGATGAGCATTACGTTCTTTCCTCCCGTGTCCGAACCGGCCGCAGTATCCGCGGGCTGAGCCTCCCCCCGGCCTGTTCGAGGGCCGAGCGCCGTGAGGTGGAGCGGGTGGTGGTGACGGCCCTGGCCGGCCTGAAGGGAGACCTGGCTGGACATTACTACAGCCTGGGAGACATGACGGAGAAGGAGCAGCAGCAGCTCATTGATGTGAGTTTTATCTCGGCTAAAAACACAGAACCAAGAAAATCGTGTCCTGTGGTCTCTGACCTCTTTCACTTCTGGTATGAAAGGAATGTAACCGGGGAATTGAACATTTTCCATTGAAGCTTTACTGCACTGACGTCAGCTACAAACACACTGGCTGCTGCACCTTTCAGTGGATGAAGCAGCTTATTGGTTTATTTTTTTAATAAAGAAAAACCTCTTTAAACTGACCTGAACTGTGTTAAAGTTATAGGTCAATGCTTCCCGCCGTTTTTGGCGTGTGATCAAAGTCAAATCTCAAGTCCTAATTTTTGTGTCTTAAATCTGAAATGAGAAGTTCAAACGAGGAAACATTTTTCCTTCTTAAAACACACCTGAGGAAGTGAAAACATTCAGTATTTCCCAAGAAAAAAAGGAACAACCTTGTTT
>NW_019193286.1:0-120 GCF_002260705.1 Seriola dumerili
TCTAAATTTTTTGAACCCATATAAAACCTTTTTTTTTTTTTTCTGAAGTGAAAACGTAAAAAATCACTCTCATTGTCTGTTTTTTGTTTGCAGTAGTTTCTCTCTCCCTCATATTGTTTG
>NW_019193287.1:0-295 GCF_002260705.1 Seriola dumerili
AGATCCTTCAGCCAAGAGTTATGAGAGGGGGGATTCTTATCCTTCCACTGGAGTAAAATACGTCTGCGTGCAACCAGAGATGTGAAAGCAATAACATTATTTTCCCTGTTGGTGAAGCGTGTGAATTCTTCAGGCACACCAAAGATAGAGGTTAACGGACTCCTGAGCACTGGTTTGTTTAGAGCTTTTGAAAGAGTATTGTAGAAAGAGGACCAGAATGAGTTTAACTTCGGACAGGAGAAAAACATGTGCGTGTGACTGGCTGGGACCAGAGAGCATCTATCACATGAATCAC
>NW_019193288.1:0-121 GCF_002260705.1 Seriola dumerili
CTGTATCAAGACACTAGTTATGCCAACATTAAATCCAGCGAAGGACGAACCCTCCGGTGGAGATATAGGCTAGGCATACGTTAATACCTACACTAAGAGCCGTTATATATTGTAAATACTA
>NW_019193289.1:0-139 GCF_002260705.1 Seriola dumerili
ATCCTGTAAGTCTTTTCTCTTTTTAAACCAAACCAAATCCTTTCAAAACACTTCTGATACACCTGAAACCTTACCTTTGTGCCAAATGTCCAAGTTGGTCTTCAATTGTGGAATGGGCTCATTGTTGCCCCTAGTGTCC
>NW_019193290.1:0-200 GCF_002260705.1 Seriola dumerili
TATTTCAAAGATTCAAAGAACCGTCTTACCATTCTCAGTTTGAAGCTTTGCTTTCTGCATGGTGAAATCATTTATGATACGCTGGCCTTCATCACTTTTAGTCCTCAATTCACTCAATTGATCTTCAAGAGTGCGACACATTTTCTCCAAGTTAGTCTGAAAATAAAACAAAACTTAACACATTTGAAGGAACTCTTTCA
>NW_019193291.1:0-179 GCF_002260705.1 Seriola dumerili
TCACTGCAGAAAAATAAATAAAATTTAGTTTTTTGTGGTGATGACAGTTTTGACCAAATGAATGCATTAAAAAAACAGACACAATGTTTTTCTGTTTCATTCATTAGGATGCCTCCTCTCTTTACAACTGAATTGAGAGTGAGCTGCAGTCGCTGGAGGTAGGCAGAAGGTCATTCTTC
>NW_019193292.1:0-188 GCF_002260705.1 Seriola dumerili
CTGTCCCCTGCTCATTAAAATGGACTACCGGTATTTATTATTGGCTTGACTTGAGCCAAGAGCTTTTTTTTTTATTATTATTTATCTTTTAGTCTATGATAAATATCATGTCAGAGCAGGGTGGACCTCAATAAAAATATGGGCCTGTATAACATTCATTTTTGCTGCTTGAATTGTATTTTGCAAGA
>NW_019193293.1:0-108 GCF_002260705.1 Seriola dumerili
CACGAGCAAGAGCAGAGAAGAACTGCGTGTTACTTGAGATATCAAACGCCTCGATTACTGGTGAATTTTAAAAGGAAACTTGACAAAATGTTTACATCCTGTGCAGGA
>NW_019193294.1:0-118 GCF_002260705.1 Seriola dumerili
GAGAGAGTGACCCATACGGTGGCGTGTTGACCTGATATGCAATAGAACAGGCTGTTTCTTGGTCTGTAGCTTTAAATGAAAATGAGCTGTGCCTGACCACACCCCTCTCCAGAAGGGG
>NW_019193295.1:0-116 GCF_002260705.1 Seriola dumerili
TACGACCCGACACATTAAACTCCTGTAAAAGAGCTTTAGGTGACAAGAGACTGACCAATCAAACACTTTTGCCTCAGGTACGTGTACTACAGCTGACTGCCAACAGGCGCCTGTGT
>NW_019193296.1:0-149 GCF_002260705.1 Seriola dumerili
TACATATCTGTTCAAATATTATGGGCCAAAACAAAGAGGTTGTTGTCTCTGGCTGGTAATATTGCATCAGATGTTGCACATATCTTATCAGCTTTTTCAATCAAACAGAAGATTTAGAGCCCTAAGGGCTAAACTGAACATATTAAAGA
>NW_019193297.1:0-232 GCF_002260705.1 Seriola dumerili
GTTCTTCCAAAGTTTTTATTAACTACTAGCTGGCAACTTTAATAATGTGTAAATAAGTTGCAAGGAAAATCACAGTTTTGGAGGCTCAGCAGTGTGTCTTTTATACATGTTGATATAACTCTCTTTTGTTTTTCTTTATACATAAATCTGTGTTTTTGAGAGTTAATAGTAATTGTGCAGTTTATAATGAGAGAAAATGGCAGATTATGCTAACCTAGCTTGCGTTATTTAG
>NW_019193298.1:0-162 GCF_002260705.1 Seriola dumerili
ATAAGACCCTAACACATGAACCATAATGGGTTACTGCAGAGTCATAATGAAACAATGCATTGTGTTCATCAAAACTTCTGTAATAATGTCTTTATATGAACAATGGAACAGTTTTTGTAATCGTTTTTATATTTACAGCTGGGTGTGCTGCCCCCAAATGGG
>NW_019193299.1:0-105 GCF_002260705.1 Seriola dumerili
GTCTGTAGCTCGTCTTTCTCTTGAGTGAGATTGATGTTTTTAATTTGTAGCTGGGTCAGATTGATATTGAGCTGGTCTCTTTCTGCCATCACATTTTGTTTTTCC
>NW_019193300.1:0-671 GCF_002260705.1 Seriola dumerili
CTCTGAGGCCATCATTTTCATCATCATTGCCATCGGAGGAGATTGACGCAGATTATAGGCCACATATTCACAATGGACAGCGTGATAAAGGCTTCATGGGTTAGGAATGTTTGCCGCTGGCTAAACGTGTTGCTATTGCATCACATCCTGTTCATAAGGAGCTCACTATGTCAGGGTTCTCATTTAAAATGCAATTTGTCTTTGTGTTTCTTGTCTAGATAAGGCTCACATGACCACCCCATAGTCAGGATCTCATACTATGATTACATGTAATGGATACTGCTGCATGTGGGTTTCAATAAGACAACAAGTGACAGACAGAAAGAAGCAGAAAGAGAGCAGAGAGATAAATAAGCTCTTGTCTTAACCGGAGACAGGAGAGACAAATAATAATAAATTGCTTGTTGATTAATTGATTGTAATTTTATGATGGCGTTCCATTCAATGATTTATCATTCTTCAAGATTGTCACCATGTTCTTTGGCAAACAGATGCTGAAAAAATATTTCATGCTGATGAAGCTCATTTACATTTGAGAAACAGAGAGGGAGAGAAGCCAAGGGTTATCCGACATCTGCAGTGTCTGATTTTTAAATAAACACAGATCAACAGATCAGCCAGATGAAACAAATGTGAAAAAGATTCAGTCACTGCATGTGTGTGTGTGTGTG
>NW_019193301.1:0-190 GCF_002260705.1 Seriola dumerili
AAAATATAAGTTTACAATGAAATACCCATAGTAAAATTTGTATATGAACATATATTAAAAATATCTATGTGATAAATTTTATATATATTTAATTTATATATAAGTTCATTATAAACATACATATAAAAGTTCTATATGCTTATTCTGTAAATTTTTTCTTATGAACTGTGAAGATAAATGTATTTTATAT
>NW_019193302.1:0-109 GCF_002260705.1 Seriola dumerili
ATAAGAAAGTCATAGTATAATAAGGCATAAAAAGTCATACAAACACTATAGTATAGTAAGGCATAAAAACCTCATAAAAATTACATAGTATAGTCATGCATAAAAATGT
>NW_019193303.1:0-181 GCF_002260705.1 Seriola dumerili
GGGGGGGTGTAATGACCCCCTCAACCCTGCACCCTGACTGTCAGTCATGCAACTGCACCACCAGGTTTTTACTGACCCACTTCTTTTCACAGTGTCAAAAAAGATAGACTGAAACATATAATTCTGAGGTCAGGTGACTGTGGAGGAGAGTCCATGACAGTCAGGATTCTGGGTCTTCTTT
>NW_019193304.1:0-426 GCF_002260705.1 Seriola dumerili
CAGTCAGTCAGTCAGTGGGTCCACCACTGATTTAGTCTGAAATATTTCAACATCTACAATACAAGCTGGGTTACAATGAAAGAGCACCACCATGAGGTCTACATTTTTGGTTTTCAATGCAATGTCTCTACAGCTATGGATTTCAGTGAAAGATACAGATACCTGTGGTGGACAGATGATGAACCTTTGAAGCTTTGGTAATCCCATGACTTCTCATTAGCACCCCCAGCAGGTAAAACTTTTCACTTAGCATTTGAAATGTCTAAACATCTACAAAAGTTGCTCCAAATATTCACAATTCTCTGAAGATGAATCCTGATGACGTCTTTTCCTCTCATGATGAGGTCGATGTTTTGTTGTTTTTAGTGAAACACCTCAACATATTGTTTATTGGCAATCAACAGATTGACATTTTAACATGTCCAG
>NW_019193305.1:0-103 GCF_002260705.1 Seriola dumerili
ATAAAATTGAGATGAACTGAATTAAAAAAAAAAAAAAAAAAGAGAAACATTTAATTTTAATTTAAAAAAAAGTATTTGCAGGATTACCCACAATTCCCTGGGG
>NW_019193306.1:0-145 GCF_002260705.1 Seriola dumerili
TCATTTTTCAGACTGGTTGATAAACTGTTGTCTTCATTTCTATGGGGTAACAAGCATCCCAGGATTCGTAAGGGATTCCTTCAAAGACATAAGTCAGAGGGGGGTATGGCTCTGCCCAATCTGATGTATTATTATTGGGCAGCAA
>NW_019193307.1:0-232 GCF_002260705.1 Seriola dumerili
ACATTTATTAAACATATGCTTGCTGATATGGATGTCCACCGTGGAGTTTATGGATGCAGGGGAGGCAGGCAACTAACCTGAAAGTGCCCTGTGGTATTAGTGGAGAGGCCAGCAGAGGATGGGATGGTAGGCAAACCAACAGAGGACTGGATGGTAGGCGAGCCAGCAGAGGACGGGATGGTAGCTGGTACAGCAGAGGACGGGATGGTAAGCGGGCCAGCAGAGGACGGGA
>NW_019193308.1:0-666 GCF_002260705.1 Seriola dumerili
GTGTGTGTGTGTGTGTGTGTGTGTGTGTGTGTTTTTGAACGGACATGCTGAAATATTTCATATCATCAGTCGCAGCACACACGCAACCTATTCTGATGCCCACAATTCCTCTGGACATGCCTCTCACAACAGCGTTTACCCTTGATATGTTTGATGAATGAAGTATGTGTTGGATGCACAGTATCAGTGTTTGCAGCAGTCGCAGTGCGTAGTATCCTACATGCCCTTAATGGAGTGATTACTATCAGTTATCCCACCCACACAAAGAAGTTGACGTTGCATCACCTGCATAATGAATTCACCAGAAACTTGCCACTGATTCGGTTTCAAGTAACCCTACACCCGAGGCCAAATGGGAAATACTGTAAAAGAAGAGACTGGGGGTAAATGCGGGAGCTCGACTTGTGGATCTCTCTCTTGAACAAGCAACGAAGCCACAGGCCTTCACATTCCTCTATAATGATGTGTAATACTTTGAATCCACAAGGTTAAGTATGAGTGGAGTGGGATGCCTGCCGGTGGACTTAGATATGGGACTCTGACTCACATTAAGGCAACTTTAGCTCACGACTATCAGTGTTAAGTGTTAATGAGTGGGGATGAACAATTACCTGGGGGAGAGTCATGCTTATATGCACACACACACACACACACACACACACACAC
>NW_019193309.1:0-113 GCF_002260705.1 Seriola dumerili
TTTATTATAGAGAAATTTAATTTTCAATTGATTTGACGACTGACAAATGAAAAATACAATCAAAAAATATAGATATTTGTACTTTTCTTAGTTGGAGTAATATATAAAGTTTA
>NW_019193310.1:0-866 GCF_002260705.1 Seriola dumerili
AAAAAAAAAAAGCACTAAGAGTGTGTTTGTCTTTAGACTTAACAAATTACAGGATCCCGTGTATCGTGGAGCCGATATGGACGAATATGACGAGCTGTTCGAGAGACAGGACGACTTCGACGAGCAGTTCGCCGACGAACTGGAAGTTTTGGCTCAGATCGAGGGTGAGACAAACTTGTAGCTGAACCAGCTAACAAGCTCAAGTAGGAACTTACATGTATTTTTCCTAACTACCAAATGTAGGTGAAAGTTTAAACTACAACAAACAACCTGTCTCTGTTTCTAACAGATGATGATTGAGGTTTAAAACTAGAGAACAATATACAAGCCAAACATGAGGTTTTATCTGCTTTATTTGGGAAATATGCCACACACTAGTCATCGTATATAGAGGTTATATATATTGATACTGCACTTTGGTCTATTGTCCTTTTTGCATATATGTTAGTGTCATTTATTCATATTTATTCATAAGTATAGCCTACATGTTTTTTTTCTGTTCCTTACTCTGTGCAATAGGGTGGATGTTTTCTAATTAAAACTACAATAAATACTATTTCCATTACCGATTAATCTTTTGAATTTGTTTTATAATAAACCCAATTATTGTTTATTCAACAAAATGTCAGTTATTTTGGTGAAAACGTCCTACTGAAATAACCCACAACCGAAGGTAACGTCCTCAGATCACTTAGACATATTACATTTATGGTTTAAAAGATTTTTAGATCAGATAGATAAAAACATTTTGGCATTTTTGCTTGAAAAATGACTTAAATTTTAGGTAGTAGGCCTAGTTTTGATATTAGTGTTTAATCATTTTTGGCAGTTACTATTATATATCTTTGTCTCTGTGTTTTTTTTTT
>NW_019193311.1:0-140 GCF_002260705.1 Seriola dumerili
ATGAAATTGTATTTATACATTTTTAAAGTGTTTTTTTTTCAAGCATAATATGTAAGAACTGAATTTTGAATTACATTTATTGCAAATAACAAACTGTCACTACTATAGGAAAAACATGTAATCCAGTATTGTCCTGCTGT
>NW_019193312.1:0-139 GCF_002260705.1 Seriola dumerili
GCGTCCTCAAAGGCGTCCTCAAAGGCGTCTTTGAAAGTCATCCTGAAATGTGTACGCGAACACTTGCTGGAGGTGTACTCAAATGCCTCCTCAAATGCCTCCTTAAATGCCTCCTCTGCTTCAACAAACTCAGTGTCAG
>NW_019193313.1:0-130 GCF_002260705.1 Seriola dumerili
AATGTAATAAACAGAATATCATTTTAACTCATCTTAAACTTTTAACTATGATCTTTGTGGAAATGCAATTACAAAATACAAACTGCTTTTGACAGAAATTAATTGAGTGATTTGAGCCTAAATGTATGGG
>NW_019193314.1:0-139 GCF_002260705.1 Seriola dumerili
TCTACCCTAACTACTCTATCAGCCCTATCTATCCTATCTGCCCTATCTATGCTATCTACTCTATCAGCCCTATCTACCCCCCTAACTACCCTATCTACCCCCCTAACTACCCTATCTACCCCCCTATCTATCCTATCTA
>NW_019193315.1:0-133 GCF_002260705.1 Seriola dumerili
TCATTGAGAAGAGAAACTATTTAACATGTTGCACCCAGACATTATTATAACAAACATAACATCAACCTAAAAACCCGGCTCACAAAAAAAACCAAAAAAAAACAGACTGGCTAAAGGGCATGTGTTCAGTTTT
>NW_019193316.1:0-126 GCF_002260705.1 Seriola dumerili
AACTTCTCCTTTGAGAGGACTTGTTATTCCACACCTGGACTTCTCTTATATTAGCCTCTGAATGTCGTCCTGCTTGTGATCATTGCAGAGTCTTCTCCACCAGGTCTCCTCAGCAGACCTCCTGAC
>NW_019193317.1:0-431 GCF_002260705.1 Seriola dumerili
TTTATTTTATTGATTTAGCTGCTCATGGTCACTGACTCAGCTCTGTCTGTGATCAAAGACACATCAAACAGTGTGACAGAAACAGCAGGTCAGAGTTCATTCAGTAACGTTGTGGGTTTCCTACATGGAGCTGGTTTAAGAGTCAACACAACATCTTCACCTTGTCAGCAGGATTGATGAGGTTTTTCCTCCTTAACTGTGCATCGACTTGTTAAACTGGACTTTATGGATGGTGTTTCATGACCTAAGCAGAAGGTGAACATCCACACTAAGGCTGTTTTCAGTGTTTAGGCCACGTCCACACTCCCATGTTTTCGTTGTAAAACGCATCTCTTTTGCTACGTTTTCGCCTCGTGTCCAGACTATTCTGGAGTTTTCCAGCACCGAAAACCGAGACTTTTGGAAATGCTGCTGGCCCCGTTTTAGTTTGA
>NW_019193318.1:0-114 GCF_002260705.1 Seriola dumerili
CAGTGACATTCAACCTGACCCCCCTTCTCTGACACAAAAACCCCTCTACCCACTCCCCTCTCTCTTTCCTACCCCCTTGGTACAGCCTGATAAGGTAATTGACACCTGCTGAGT
>NW_019193319.1:0-112 GCF_002260705.1 Seriola dumerili
CCTTATTATACTATGACGTTTTTTGACATTTTTTTGCCTATACTATACTATGACTTTTTTTGGCTTATTGTAATATGACGTTTTTTGACTTTTTTTTGCCTTACTATACTAT
>NW_019193320.1:0-103 GCF_002260705.1 Seriola dumerili
ACGGAAAAGTTTGTCCAAAGTCCACAAGTTTTGGGGGAGTCGGCGGGCCGCCGTGCGGCTAGCTCTGCCACAACGGAAAAGTTTGTCCAAAGTCCACAAGTTT
>NW_019193321.1:0-144 GCF_002260705.1 Seriola dumerili
CGGAGAAGTTTATGTTCATTCTTCCGGCAGGCAGTTCAAAACCAGTGTGCCTCATATGCTCCGAAAATGTCGCATTAATTAAAAGTGGCAACGTGAAGCGGCACGACGAAACAAAGCACAGCTCTTTTGAGCAAAGTTTTCCCC
>NW_019193322.1:0-136 GCF_002260705.1 Seriola dumerili
GCAATAGCAGTGGTGTTGCTCAGCATGCACACAGCCCTCTGGACCTTGGCCAAGTCTCCACCAGGAACTACAGTGGGGGGCTGGTAGTTGATGCCGACCTTGAAACCAGTGGGACACCAGTCCACAAACTGGATGG
>NW_019193323.1:0-122 GCF_002260705.1 Seriola dumerili
TCCAGCACAAGAGATGTTAGATGTGAGACATGTTTCTCAGGTACAAATAGAAGTTATTTCAGCTATATTTTTATAAAGCTCTGAGAGAAGCCGCACTGATCTCTAAAACACGGGAGGCTGGG
>NW_019193324.1:0-209 GCF_002260705.1 Seriola dumerili
TAGCAATAGCCAAACTTACAAATAACTCCTTTAAGGTTGGGGAAAGATTGTGGTTGATGATTAATAAAAGGCTAAACGGTAATAACAGGTCTGTGACATGACACATGAAAGTCTCACTTGCTATATAAACTCATCAAGTGATACACTTGGAGAGAACAATGGAAAGGAAGTGTGATCTCAGTGACTTTGACTGTGGCATGACTGTTGGT
>NW_019193325.1:0-248 GCF_002260705.1 Seriola dumerili
CACCTGTGGGAAAAAATTCACTCGGACATCAACATTGAATGATCATTTAAAAAATCACACAGGTGAGAAGCCATATTCTTGTGGCACCTGTGGGAAAAAATTTAATCGGCCATCAAAATTGAAAGATCATATAAGGAGTCACACAGTTGAGAATTCGTGATTTTGTGAAACGTGGAAAAAGTCTCAGATCAAGCTCAGGACTGTTAATTCACATGAGAACCCACACAGGTGAGAAGCCGTACCCCTGT
>NW_019193326.1:0-106 GCF_002260705.1 Seriola dumerili
AAGTACCTAAATGACAGCCAGGTAACAGTCTTTGTTGTCGTACACAGGTCAAAGATGTTCCTCTTAGCGTCCACTGTGGCTCTATATACTGTACGCGCACACGTAC
>NW_019193327.1:0-110 GCF_002260705.1 Seriola dumerili
TTTTTTTATCCTTGTGATTTCAGTTTTGTGCCTCGGTCATCAGATCATTCAAAAGAGACCAGGTTCTTTGTGAATCTGTTGTGTGCAGCAGCAGAGAGAGAACAGCAGAC
>NW_019193328.1:0-154 GCF_002260705.1 Seriola dumerili
ATTAGGAACATGAGGACACCTGCTTATTCACCCAATCACGTGGCAGCATAAACTCCTGCAGAGGCTTCAGTTAATGTTCACATCAAACATCAGAAATAATGGTCTGAATGCCACCGAACCATGCCACTTACCATCCCCTAATGGCTATTTCCAG
>NW_019193329.1:0-108 GCF_002260705.1 Seriola dumerili
CGCTGCAGTCGGCCCCGGTTCGAGTCCCGCGTCCGACAGGCTTTACTGCATGTCATTCCCCATTTCCTATCTCTCTCCTGTCCTGTCAAATAAAGGCATAAAAAGCCC
>NW_019193330.1:0-106 GCF_002260705.1 Seriola dumerili
TGATCGAGAGAGCAAGTTGACTGCAAAACAAAAAAAAAAACAAAAAAAAAAGCACAAGGACGAAAGAGAGGACAAACAAAAGCAAAGCAAAGGAGCGGAGAGAGGA
>NW_019193331.1:0-110 GCF_002260705.1 Seriola dumerili
TGGAATATGCCCACAACTCGCTCCCCACCTCGGCCACGGGCATGTCTCCGTTTCAGTGTGTCTTTGGCTATCAGCCCCCTGTCTTTTCTGAGATGGAGAGAGAGGTCACG
>NW_019193332.1:0-104 GCF_002260705.1 Seriola dumerili
TTACTCAGAACTCATTGTAACATAGTTCAATTTAAAATAGAGAAGAACTAAATTGCTTTGTGCAGCTGATGAATTTAGACATTATCACAACAAAGCGAGGACTC
>NW_019193333.1:0-180 GCF_002260705.1 Seriola dumerili
CTCCAGGTGACAAAGAAGCTCGCTGGTGCTGCTTCTGGAACGGCTGCCTGGGTTACCAATATGGGTGTGTTGGCTTGGACCCCTGGAGGTCTGTTGTCACATTGAGGCATAGCGGTCCGCGCTGGAGGGGAATGCTCCAGGGGATGCTCGGCCTGACTGTTGCCAAGGTGATCCTGAGGA
>NW_019193334.1:0-155 GCF_002260705.1 Seriola dumerili
ATGACTTAAATCATTATTTATTAAGTATGTGGTAATTTGATACCACAGTAAAAAAGGGCATAAATGGAAGATTAACAAACAAAGAATAGCTGACAATTTATCATAGATAGCCATGGTTATATTCAGAGCAGGACATCCAAATAAATGGCTGGATG
>NW_019193335.1:0-1766 GCF_002260705.1 Seriola dumerili
CTACAACAGAAATATGTTGTGATGTAGGTCAAATAACATTACATACAAATAACATTCCACCTAATGTTACTTCTTCAGTGAGAATAATCCAGTCTGTTCTGGGCTTGAACAAGGGCATTGAAATCTGGCTGTATGTCTGAAGTGGCTATCCGAAGGACAGCGGCGAGGTGGTCATCAGTCATAGAGGATCTGTGTTTGGATTTGTTGAACTTCATCATTGAGAATGTCTGTTCACAGTGATAGGTAGATCCAAAGAGGACTAGGATCCTCTGAGCATGCCTCCTCAGGTTTGGAAAGTTCTCCTCTTTGAGGGAGGAGTAAAAGTCCAGCAGTGAGACTGACCTAAAGTGCTCTGCCAAAAGGGTGTCAGACTGCAGGTCAATCAGTTCCATCTGGACTTCACTTGGTGCATCATCCACACTGCAGTTGAATGGAGAAGAAACCATGTGCATTTCACTCTCAAGAGTTTTGAAATCTTGAAATCGCCTTGAAAACTCTGCATGCAGGGCTTCTAACATGGTTGAGTACTTTTGGACATGATCCCCTGGTCTTTTGGCTTCCTTTAGTGTTGGCAAATGGGTCAGAATGTTGTCTTTCACTTGGCTTGAGAGTAGCTGCAGTTTTCTCATGAAAGCCTTTACTGCACTGTACTGCTCATGCACAAAAAGGCCCTTGCGCTGCATTTTGACATTTAGTTCGTTCATTAGTGCAGTCACATCCACAGCAAATCCGAGGTCTGCCACCCAGTCTTTATCTGAAAGTTCTGGGATGTCATGACCTTTCTCAACACAGAAATCCTGAATCTGGTCTCTCAGGTCCCAGACACTTTTCAGTACCTTGCCAAGGCTGAGCCACCTAACAGTGCAGTGATAACTTATGTCACCATGTTCAATGTCATTTTCCTCCAAAAAGGCAACAAACTGCCTGTGATTTAATGCTCTCGCTCGGATGAAGTTAACTGTTTTAGTAACAACATCAACAACATGTTTCATTTTTAACACTGTCTTACACAGTACTTCCTGATGTATGATACAATGCAAAAATGTCAATTTCTGCACAGGGTTAATTTCTGTCACTTTATCCTGCATTCTCTTTAAAAGTCCAACATTTTTTCCCGTTAGATTTGGAGAACCATCTGTTGTCACACCTGCAAGCTTGTCCCATTTCAGTCCTAACATTTCCAAACATGACTCTACCTCTCTGAACAAGTCATTACCGGTCGTTGTCCCTTTCATGGACTGCATACCTGCCAACTCCTCCGTGATTTGGAAGTCCGCGGTTATCCCACGTAAGAAGATGAGCATCTGGGCGGTGTCACGTATATCGCAGCTCTCATCCAACGCCAGAGAAAAACAGTCAAAGTCGGCCGCTCTGTTCTTCAGCTGAAGCTCTAAGTTTCCCGCAATTTCCTCGACCCGCCTCGTTACAGTGCGTCGGGAGAGTGAAACGCTCTCAAATGCGCCCTTTTTCTCTGGGCATATCAGCGCAGATGAGTCCAATAAACACTCCTTAATAAACTCTCCGTCAGAAAATGGCTTACTTTTCCTGGCGATTTTGTGAGATATTACATAGCTTGTCCTGACGGCTGCCTCTCTGCTTGTATGGAGTTTGGTGAAAAGTCCTTGTTGGGTTTGTAGTTTAGCTAGCAAAGCATCAGACTCCCTTTCACGCTCTTCATCAGTCAGATTTTTGTATTTGTCTTCATGTTTGGTCGTGTAGTGTCGATTCAAATTGTAATCTTTAAACACAGCGACCTGTGTACCACA
>NW_019193336.1:0-232 GCF_002260705.1 Seriola dumerili
GGGGGGGGGGGGGGGGGGGGGGGGGGGGGGGGGGACGACATGCAGCAAAGGGCCATAGGTCAGACCTGAACCCAGGATCCAAGCCCTGATTGCACACGCTCCACCAGGTGAGCCACAACATGAAAACGTCATCATCATCTGCCTCCTCATCACTCCCTGCCTCTGTCCCTTTTTCTGAATCTGAATCCTCATCTTCATCCCTCACATTTATTTCTTCTTTTTCCTCTTCTCC
>NW_019193337.1:0-105 GCF_002260705.1 Seriola dumerili
GTACCAGGTTAGAGGGAGGAGGTTAGCTTCATGCAGGTATGTGTGTGAACATAGATAGATAGATAATTAGATAGATAGATACTTTATTTATCCCCTAGGGGAAAT
>NW_019193338.1:0-109 GCF_002260705.1 Seriola dumerili
TATTATTATTATTATTATTATTATTATTATTATAGGTTGTTGATCTTCCCCTTTTGTGTCCTCATGAAAACGAATCTTTTTTCATATTATTATTATTATTATTATTATT
>NW_019193339.1:0-103 GCF_002260705.1 Seriola dumerili
ACGTAGCCTAAAATTACCACTTTATTCTCTTATAAAATTTTTTATTCTTGTAATACAAGTTCTTGTAGAATGGACTTCATCCTCTTAATGACTCAAAATTATG